>NC_133778.1:7532976-7645188 GCF_003597395.2 Chelonoidis abingdonii
TACCCCTGCCGGCCGCCGCTCCCTCAGTTCCTTCTTGCCGGCACTTCCGACAGTTACGGAAGGAGCGGGGTGGGAAGGATATGAGCAAACATCTCGAAGAACAACCAGTTACAAAGGTGAGTAACCGTCTTTCCTGCGTGATTTGCTCATACTCGATACCAGTTATGGTGATCCAGCCTTACCCTAGGCAGTGGGGTCGAGTGAGAGGTCACAGTGCGCAACACGCAGAGCCGAAAGGCTGCGTATCTCTAGACTGCGTGGACCAGGGCGTAATGGGAGCACAGGTGGATGCACGGCCGAGGACCAGGTGGTCTGGCCCTGCATATTTCCTCGGACGGGTTACTCGCGCATAGGCAACGCAACACGTGCTGATAGTAGCTGGCTCTGTTTAGAGTGCGCAGTTACTGGCCGAAGGGAGATGGGCCAGTTCATACGATGCTCCCGTTAGAGGAACGTCACCCACGAGGAGATCCTCTGTGGTGAGATGAGCAACAACACCCCTTAATGCTCAGCTACGGCGACCAAAAAGCTTGTGGAATCTACGGAACGGTTTCGTTCGTATATAAAAGGCGAGTGGACTACGCACGTCTAAGGATGTGTACCTGCTGCTCCCTGCGAGGAGAATAAAACGATGAGGTTTCGGGAAGAATACAGTGGCGAGAATATTGATCTCTGTTGAATAGAATAGCCAAGACGGACACTTATGGGTACACATGAGAATAGGCGGTGTGGTAGCCTTTTTTAAAACAGGCACTTCATGTTGTACTATTTGATGTCCCGATTCCTGTCGGCAACCTTACACGTCCATATTGGCAGGCTCCACCACAAGGGCGCGCAGCTCTGACACGCGCCATAGCAGAAGAAGTGCTATGAGCACACCCAGGGCATGCTGTCCTTCATCCATGGACCTAACGTAGGGACGGAACCACGTAGCCCGTGGACTCCCTGCTTGTATGGTTGGACACTACAAGACACGCCACACACCCAGCGTTGAGATCGCCGCAGGAATGGGGGGCGTCGCGCGCGGGTGGCGAGACCTGGGTCAAGGGCGTAAGACGCTTCCAGCCTTTAAGGAATCTAGCCAACCATCGGACCAATGTCCATGTCTGCAGATTAAGATAACCACTATGGTGAACTGCCTGATGAGAAGCCAGACGCGCCCTTCGTCTCCGGGTGGAAGGTGGAGATAGCCTCGCTATATCGTTGAACCCGGAGAGTTGTACTAGCCGCCCAGGCCTTGCTGCTTTACGCGAATCCCAAAGTAATTTGAGGACTCGATTGGTGCGAGAGAAACATCGTGGGTGTAAGCGCCTCTCCTGCGCACCAGCCACGTAAACGTTTCCATTTTGGCTACGTACTGTTCCCTTGTAGACGGTTCCTACTTTCCAGAAGCACTGCCTCCTCACTGGGAAGAGCAATGCAACTCGACCTAGTCGCCACGCAGGGAGCCACGTCTGGAGGTGCAGCACTGGAGGTCGGGGTTGACAAAGCCGGCCGTGGTCTTGCTTATCGATCCAGGTAAAGCAGGCAGGGAAACAGGTCCAGCTTCCAACAGTCAGCAGCAGAGAGAACCAATGGCTGCGGGGCCATGCCGGCACTGGCAAGCGTGAATGCTAGAATCAAGCGGGCCCTTGTCCTGCGCACCTTCAGAAGGACCGTTGACGGGCAAATCAACGGGAATCGGATATCGGGAAACGCATTAGAAGAGGTTGGTCACTCCACGGAATTTTCAGAAAGGCGTGTGCCACCCAGCCCGGCTCGCGAACGTTGGAAGAGCAACCATCGGGCCTAGCTTCCTGTTCCTGCGGTGGATGCAAAGAGGCCATTCATGGGATGCCTCCCATCCATCCTTCGGTTAAGAGGCCAAAGAGTCCAGTTCTCCTTAAAAAAAGCAGTGTGTCAGAAGTACTATACTCTCAAAATGTTTCAGGCGTGTTTATTTACACATAAAATGTATTTAAAACATTTTGTCAATTCCTTCTAATTGCCTCCAAAATGTATCTCTCTGATGTTTACTACAGGGAGATATTACTTACTCTAATATGAATATCTGATTATGATTTTTTGTGCAAGACCTTACACCTTTAAGAGTTTCTTTTTACGAAACACTAAAGAAAAGCTTTGGTTCAAAATAAGATTTAATCGTTAGAAAACTCTTTTGCAATGTCTCCTGCCCTAGGTTTTTTCGTTGGACGTTTTTTTCCAGGCCTTGCATTACTTGTGACCTTCATAATAACAGACATTGTAATGACAATTCAGGACTCTGTGCTATGTCATATAGGTGTTCTTTGTTATTTACTTATCAGGAGAATGCTATTTACGCCATAACCTGAGAAGTTTATCAATTCCAGGTGCAGAACGAGAAACCTGAACCTCATGGTATACGAATGTAACGCTTTGTGTTCAGATTCATTGAGTTGCGCCTATAGTTGTATAACAACAATGTTATGGTTACAGTTCATATTAAAATACAACAAAACCTCCTACTTAATTACCATTAGTGCTCTGATTTTTTTATAAGCTTCAATAAAGGCAAAAAATGTTGTTGAGTTAAGTCTGCTTTGTAGCCTGAATTCTGAATTAGGAATGTTGTCAAATGGTGACTTTACATATAAAAAACTTGACCTAGGTTTTTGTTTGTTTGTTTTTGAATAATTTAAATTACATAATTTGGTCTTTTAGTTTTTCTAAACTGGAAACCTATCCAATGCTAAATTTTGAGGGACAATCTCCCACTTCATTGATACTTATTTGCTTTCTGCACCAAATCTCTGTACAACTTTTCATGAGCCTGTTTCGCGCGATTATTCAGATTCTTAGTTTATCGAAACTGTATTTTAATATCTATTTCACCTAAATTTGGGTAAGTGCTGATTATGCTACTATACTGTATCATTAACTTTTAAAGCAATTTTGCTTTGTGCAAATTCTAAGCACTGTCCAGATGTCAGCTGTCTTCCCCAATCCTATATCATATATATTTTGTTTTTTAAACATTTACCTTTAATAACCATTTTTATCAAGTGATGTTTTTAAAATAATTCCACATTCTTGTATGTTTTGCACCTTTGATAGATAATATGGAGCTCAAGCCAGCTATTGTATTAGTCAGTGGAATAAGCTTACTCAGTGGCTTTGGATTGCCTTATCTATACAAGTGAAACAGTAACTGACTTAGCCGACAAATGTATAGCCAAATGACACAAAAAAGAACTGGAATATAAAACAACAGCTAAATGTTTTCTTATAACTTATTTTCGTTTCTGAAATAAACATAAGGTGTTACCTTGAAAACTGTTGTAGCGTTTCAAATTTGTTCGGAAATATAATATTTGATTTTTTCAGTTTTCTTAGAACTTGATAATTAATCTTTGGCAATTGAGTAAGTTATTTTTGTTATGAGCCACGATTTAGCAAAACTGTTTATTTATGAGTTGATACTGCCTCCATCCCCCCACCCTTCGCTGAGTGAGCTCTGAGTATCTCGCATATGTTTGCTCGTTGATCAGTTTACCTCCTGTTTGGTTTCATTTTCTTTTTATGTAGTCCCTTGTTGGATACTACAAAGACCTGGATGACAAGTTTATCTGTTGCTAATAAAGTCTCTAGTGAACCCTCAAGAAGTGAGGAGTTTAAAATGGAAAAAGTATCCAAAATCGCCATTCGTTCCCATGGCGCCCATTGATATGATTAAGTGATTCCTCTATCTAGACTACGGGTGGAGGGACTAAAATGGATTTGCTCAATATATTGGCATTCTAAATCTGACTTCTATAGCCTACTGCTTCTTTATTATTAGTTACAGATCCTGTGAACCATAACTTAATAGTCACAAGAGAGTAGTTAAACAAGTGTTTTTAATTTTAAACTGGATAAAAGACTTTATAGACTAAGTCTCGATTTAAGTGAACAATGCCAGAAATAAAAAGACGATACTGTATTAATAATGGAAACTGTTCAAACATAGGCAGAAGATAAGAGGGTGCTTTTTGGCACCGCATATGGTCTTCCTATAAATAAAGTCTCTCTTATGTAGCTATGCAGCTAATTTATCTTATGAAACCTGAATGGATAACCGTTTTGCATAAATTTGAAATTTGTATGTAGAATTACACCCATGGTGACATTTTTGTTAGACAAGTTTTTTTTTCAGACAAAAAAAATGCAAGATTAGGGCGTCCAAGGGGCACCAAACATTACAATTCTGTGCCTGCTTTCACCAAATTGTTGTCACGCACTTAAAACAAGTCATTTTTTTCAAAAAATATTTTGCTTTTATAGAATCCAAATTGATTTTTTTTTTGAAATTTATTTGAATTTTATCTTTATTTTTTTTAAAATTTGAAAATGTTAAAAATGCTTCAAAGCTCAAATGATTTTTCAATCTTTCTCACTTTGCTAAAAAATTTTGGACAATTTTGCTCCTTCCGGATTTTTTTTTTCCCTGAATTCCAAAGAAATCAGGAAGGGAAATACGAGCGTACGTACTCTGTGCAACAGACGAACATCCAGGGCTCTGAGGTCGAGCAAATTGTAGGACGTGTAAACTGGGAGCCAAACAATGTATTAAGGTTAGGTTTGTGAACCTGATATTCTCTCTGATATCTGATGTAGCTGCAAAGCCATAGAAACAATGTCAATGAATGGGGTTATATCATCATCCACCCTCTCGAGTGTGTGGACATTAACTCTTTTGTGATTATAAGAGAAGTCCGGGCCATCGACTATCTCGCGAACTAAGACGTTCTGTGTTCTGTTATTATTTTTTAAAATTTAATACAGCTGAACTATGCGGAAAAGTGAACAGGGGAGGCCTGGCAGATATTGAAGGTCATATATTACCCGCCATGACGGCGCCACTCTAGGGGGCGACCTGCCGGCCCGCTGGAGTTGCTAGGGTAAAAGTCTTCCGACAAACGTGCACGCACGGCACGTACACCTACTGGCATGGATATGAGCAATCACTCGAAGAAGAATCACACATTCCACCTACCTTCCCATTACGATCAGCAACATCGCTTTGACAACTACAGCAATTACTTACTTGAAAAGTAATAAAAAGAAAGTATTGTGGGGTTTTTGTTTCTTTTAATGTGATTAAGCAGTTGGAAACAATGAGAATTGGCAGTAGGTGACCAGCTCTTCATGGAGAAACAGCAAGTTTTCTTCTCAGACTGTGCTCTGTAGCACTGGTCTAATTATAAAAAACACACCCAGAGATTTTGAGTCAGAGGGACAGGTTCTCAAAAGTCATCTTCAAATATTTCTCACAAGGTTTTTCTAGGAGCATGTTACTGAAAGAGTGGTAAAGGCAGGCTATAGCCACAAAGTCAAGATTAGGCTTTTTTGTTTAAAGCAGTTAAGAAAGGCTGGACAGATTGGGTTTAGGGAATCTCCTTCTCCATTTACACGGAACTGGATTGAAATATGACTTACAGAAAGAACCTGAATGACAGGGCAATGTTTTTGGAAGATTTTAAAGCTATATTTAGTTCGAGACATATTTTTGTACCCAGTAAATTCTTCCGCACTAGTTAACTTGGGTCTTGGACTATTCCTAGACTGAATACAATATCCAAAATACTATGGATGCTTCAATTAAATCCTTCCTCCTGTGACTTCAAGCCACAACTGTGCTTTTGGAAAACTACTGAAAAATTTGCTAAATGGTAAATCTGTCTCTGGATGCCTATAAAACAGGAAGCAACATGTGCCATAGGGGAGAGCGCCCAGGGGTCAATTTATTGTGTCTAGACTAGACACGAGAAATCAATCCCTGCTGGATTGATTGCTGCCTGCCAATCTGGCAGGTAGCATAGACATACCATAAGATGAACACACATCAACTCAATAAAAGTAAGATAATAAGTACTAAACTGTTCCCCCTTCCCTGCATCCCCAAGGGAAGGGAGGAGTTAGTCCCTTTGGAAGTTGTACAAAGGTGCAGTTTACATGTAAAATTGCAGCCAAAAGCAGAAATAGAAGTATATTGAAATAAAACATATATATGTTGTCTCCCTTACCAGAGGTGTAGAAGAGGTCAATAACTCCGATTTCAGCTCCTTTAAAGTATGCAATAAAGATGCTATAGCTTCATCATTTGATGCAGACCAATCATTAACTGTTCTGTTAAATACAAATTATCAGGTTTTCAGTAAGTGGCTTTGTTTGCTGTTATTCTAGATAACACTACAACATTAATTATAACTTTTTACTAGAGTGAGCTTTTTACTTCTGGAACTTTAGAGGCGTAATTTAACTGTGGTGGGCTGAGAGTAGCAATGTTTCTTAACTTCTACGGTAGGAAATTCAAAACAGTGCCGGATATGGTTTTAGCGCAGAGGCCTACATTTTGAAACTCGAGCCTTTATTGTGCGAACTCAGAGAAGTGAGAAATCCTAGTAAGAAACAGAAGTGCCATACTGGATCAGACCAGTGATGCAGCTAGTCCAGCAGCCTGTCTCCAACAGTGGCCAGTGCAAGCTATTTCAAAGAACAATAGCTTAAAACGATTTAAATATTCTTACTACTCACTTGTCTACAGTTTTATATATGAACTCATTTAGGTGGACAGCAGCAAAAAGCAACTGTTGCCTTATCTTCTCAAGTTGCTGCTGCTGCAGGTGCAATGCTTCAGTCTCAGTTGTTAAGGACAAGTTGGCATTATAATCATTTTTTATAGGACATGAAGAAAGCTCTCGCTGACTTTTCTGAGAGGCAAGATTTCTTTCTTGTTTCTCTAATTCTGCGAGTGTCTGCTGCAGCTCCTTGATTCTGTGTTCATCCCTCTGGTGTTGCAACTCCAATTCATGCTATTGGAATAAGAATAAGAAGTCATCGGTAATTTACATGTACAGACTGCCAGTAAACACCACACTTATAGATATTACTAAGTAACAACGACAGCTCTAAGATGTGCACCTTGCTGATAGAACTATGTAGATCAAGCCTTTGAGACCAGATAGCCAGAGAATACTGCAAGGAAGAGGTTACCTGTCTAATTTATTTCACTTTAAAAAAGTTAAAATTAAAATATTATTTTCTGCTTCAGTCTCCTGCACATAGAATTACTCTTCTGCCACAGACAGGAGAGAGGGAGACTCTTCCAAAGACAATTCTGGCATCAGAACCACCCCCTCAACACAGCCTGGCCCTCAAAGCTCCTGCTCTTCTACCTGTGAACCTTCCATTTTCTGCTCTCTGATGGTTGCTGCAGTCCTTCCCAAGGACAGGGAAGTTGTACATAAGAATGTGCAGCAGGGCTTTCTCAGGCAGAAGCTGGGATATTTTGCCTGTCCTGACCCAGGCTCACTTCTCCATATACTAGGGTTGAACCTCAGAGCCCTCTCCCATTCAAAAACTGTGCAGGAGCAAGGTCAGGCTTGTTCACTGCAGCTGCATTCCAGGCAATGCACTACAGGGGTCCTGGCCAGCGGTCAAGCATCCATCATCGAGAGGTGTCGCTGCCGAAATTCAGCAGCATTTCGGCGGATGCTCGACCGTTGCCACGGTCCTTCATCTGGTGCCCACCAGACGAAAGGGTTGGGGACCAGTGACTTACTATGAGAACCAGTGCACTGTGCTACATTCAGGTATGCTCCCTCCGTGCAGTATCATAGCAAACAAAGTCTCAGGAGCAGCTGGTTGCACAGGGATCCTGCTCAAGGGGTCATTTTTCCTATAACCCCCTTATAGCCACTCCCTATCCCTTCACCTCCTTCCTCTGACAAGGACAAAGAAGAAAAATCTTACTGTGGTAAACACTCCTGAAAACAGCCCTGTCAAGAGCAGGCATAGCTTGCACTTACACTCCCCTCCCCTTAAGAGATTTTCCAAAAGGAGGCAGGGTCACAAAGACAAGTCCCACATCAGTGCTTCAGTCCAACAGAGGAACTCCCCAGACACCCCAAAAAAAACAATACACACACACACAAACTCCTTTGTTTTCTTAATCCTGCTGGAGACAGCAACCACAGTCTGGAAACCAAGGAGAGAAATGTCCATCTGAAGAAGGAGAGTACTCTGAGGATGGAGGGACAATGATGAACCTGAGCAAGGTCACTCTTGCCCTTTCAGCACAGCGAATTCTACTTTTTAAATTAACAGTCTCCAAGACTCTGTATTGATAATCAGAGGAGAAATGTGGTCAACACTAGATGCCTTTTCCACTCCAAGGATGAAGATCCCACTCCCATGCCCCCATATGTGCCCAGATTTCCTCAACATCATCAAGGAACCCTGTGGTCACATGGACAACATACTACCCAAACCCAAGGCAATTCACAAACAGCACAGGTTGCCCAAAGATGTCTTGAGAAATGGGGAACTGTCCCTAAGGTGACTTCCAAAGTAAGAGACTGCTATGTACCATTGAAGTGAAACACATAGGGCAGTGTGTAAAATGGAAATTCCATTTCATTGGGAATTCTGAGGTTCTGAAACTTGTTTTCACTCTGGTTTGGAACAAAACTCAAACATTTCAATATTCTTCACAAAAGAAAATTTGTCCTAGAAATTCACTTCAGATCAAAATGTTTCATTTCAACAAAATGAAAACATTTCATTTTGATTTCAACTTTTATTTTATACTATAATATATATTAATATACAAAATAAAAATTCAAAACAAATTCACTTAAAAAGGAAAAATCAAAATGAAATGTTCGACAGTCAGAATGGGATACTGTCGGAACTTTTCTCCTTTCTGTGAAACAAACTATTGGTGAAATTTAACACGATTTCACAAAGCATTTTGATTTCAACAGAACTGCATTTTCTACAGAAAATGGCTTCCTCAAAGGTTTTCTGACTAGTTCCACAAATGAAATACTTGACACAAGCGCTAAGAAAGAACATATTCTACATATTGTGATCTACCATATAGTATAGCAAAATTATCTGGCTGTTTCAATATAATGGCAGATCTGAAGTTGAAAATCTCACCACTCTCTCTTTGTCTTTCTGCCATTCCTTCCGTTTCTCAAATTCTGCCCTTTGCTCTTCTCGTCTCTCTTTTTCCCATTCTTCTTTCTTGGTTTTCTCCTGTTCTTTCATTGTCCTGAAAAGTGTCTGCAATTGTTCCCAATCAACTTTTAGTTTTGCCTCTCTTTCCCTCTGTATCTCCAAGGAGCGGATTACCTCCTGTTTTTGACTCTGCAGAGACTCCAGTGTAGCTCGTAACTTGGTACTGATTTCTCTTTCCTTTTGTGTTTCTTCACAACACATTTGTACCTCAGCTTCTAGCTGCCTCTTAGATTGAATGGCTTGCTGGTGTGTCTTCTCAATTATAGCAGCTAGCTCCATCGCACGGGATCTCTCTGCATCCAACTGAGCCTGCAGTTCTTGCACAAAGGTTTGTTCCACCAACGATTCTTTATGCTGACAAGAAGAATCTTCATTTACTCTCATACTCAGTTGTTCTGTCAAAACACGTTCATGGTTCAAGGCATTCAAAAGCTCTAAGGAGTGATTCTTCTCAACCTCCAAATTTCTTTGTACCTCTGTCAGTTTGTTTCGTTCTTGGGACAGCAAAGCCTCACATCGAGAGTGTTCAATTTGAAGTTCCTTACGGAGATTATCATTTGCTGATTTTTCATGCTCTAAGGCCACTGACATTTGATTATTCTGAATACATTGCAATTCCAAAGCAGCCTGCAATTCCTATTAAAGAGAGGTACACATATTAACATTATAACACAAATGCTTATTTGTAGGCCATTCAGACTCTCTAATGTCATATTTCTACATTGCACTTATTTATTGCATTTAAAACAAATTAAGAAGCAATTAGAATAATTTACTATTAAACAATTAAAATCTAGACAAAGGACATTTTCCAGTGCTTAATGATATGTTAGGAATTCAGGCGAGATTGAGGAGCATCACACCTGGTGATCAATTCCAGAAACATACTTTTTCCTCTTCATACTAAACAGTTATAAAATGAAAGCATAGACAATTAAAAATATTTTAACAGGTGACAATTTCTACATTAGCCAATCAGATTGCCTAAATGACATCTACAATAGAAATAGGCTAGGTTCATCTTCATTGTGGAAGATATAAAAGAACAAAACAAAACAAACAAACCACCTCACATGAGGTTCTGCTACTAGGGGAGGTGAGTCCTTGGACTTTACAGCTTCTGGTTGTTAAGAAAGCTAGTACTCTGAAAATAGTCAATATATTTGAATCATTTCTTGTAAGTCAACCTCTTAGTCAATGCATCTCTCATAGCCCTTCCTGCAGAAGGGTGAGGAAGTTAAGGTCAGGGTAGTTTTGGTCTTCTTTTGTCTTGGCCAATGTGCCCTGTTCTTTTCCCTGCTTCAATACATTTTTTGTAAGTTCCTTCTGGAGGCTTTCGGATGACAACCCCACATCTATCCCCATGACAGAACCCCCCACCCTCTCCCCGAAAACAATGTAAATAAAGAGACAGATCCAAAAGGAAACTCAGACAAGATGGAATTAAAAACATATGAGCTATACATATAAGGTGAATTACTGAGGTAAAACAAGTGAGTATTGTTTTTGAGAGGCGCTTCCATGGTTTTTCTCATTTGGCTCAGGCTTACCAGAAGCAATCACTTATTTACACAAATATAGAAGACAATTATTTCTAAGAGAAAAGGAAGAATATTCTGCAGCAGCAATTAACAAGCAACAACTCCTGCTAACTGGGGAGGAAATAGGAGGAACTAATTACAGACAAGTGCTGACTTTTATACCTCAACAAGTTGTGTCTAGCTACACCAAGACAGGACCATGATAGACTAGATGCTCTAATGTAAACCTGAAACAAACGGGAGCAGAATGCCTCTGTTCTAGCTTTGACAATTCTTTCAGTCTCTTACTGGGACAAAGGAGAAGTGGTGAACTGTTATTTACATGTGCATACTTTGTTTTTAAGACAGGAAGCTTCTTACAACCAGAGTTCTTTGAGTGGCTCCACATATTCCCACCTATGAAGACTGCACCACCTGGTGATGCCTAACAGTAGAACCTTTTCCAAGCACTGCCTGTTGGAGCACGTGCATGCCCCCTCCTAGCCCTCTTCTCAGTATTTTTGAATGTTCCATGGGTGAGATTACATAAGGGGACACAGTGTCCTCTACTTCCCCAGTTCCTTCCACTGCTAACCCAGAGAGACCATAATAGCACTCTGAGAAAGTGGGGAAGGTGGTGGGAAGTGTGAATATGCAGAGTCATCTTGAAGAATCCTGGTTACAAGAAAATAACCTCCATTTCTTTGAGTGGCTCTGCATATTCCCACTTATAGGTAGTTTGACAAGCAGTGCTGAAAACCCAGGAGGTGGAACAAAGTCGTAATTAAATCACCACCACTTTGCCAAATTTGGTATCCAGTCTAGAAGCTACATTCAGAATATAATGTTTAGTGAATGTGTACACTGTCTTCCAGGTAGCAGCCTTGCAAATTTCCCTAATAGGAACATGTTTAAGATAAGCAAAAGATGCTGCTACTGCTCTAGAAGAATGAGACTGTACCACAGAAGGCATAGGAATTTCTGGTAATTTGTAACACTGACCTATGCACTGTTTAACCCCTCTGGAAACAGTCTGAGCAGGAACACTTTGACCCATATGATTCTTAGTATAAGAAATAAACAATCTAAAAGACTTCCTAAAACTATTGGTTCTATCTCAGTAACATGCAAGAATCCTTCCAGCATCTAAAGTATGTAACACAGGCTATGTCTACACTGCAATTAGACACATGCGGCTGACCCTGCCAGCTGACTCAGGCTTACAGGGCTCAGGCTGCAGGGTTGTTTAATTGCAATGTAGACTTCGTGGCTCAGGCTGCAGCCTGAGCTTGAGCTCTGTAAGCCTGAGTGAGCTGACATGGGCCCACCATGGGTTTTTAATTAGAAATACCTGCAGACTCCCACTTATTAGCATGAGGTTTCTGGGGAAAAACCTGGTAAATTAGTTGTCTGATAGGAAACTCAGACACTATTTTTGGTAAAAACTATCGATTAGGTCTAAGAACCACCTTATCTTTATGTAAAATCATAAATGGCAAGTTAGCCCTCAGGGTGTGCAATTCTCTCACGCTTTTGTCTGATATCATAGCAATAACGAAGACCATTTTAGTTGATAAATATAATAAACATTTTTCCAAGGGCTGAAAAGGTGACCTCAGGCACATGTAAAACCAAATTTAGATTCAAAGATGGGACTGGATCCCTTAAAGGAGATTAGGGACCTTTATAAACCTTTTAACAGAATCATGTACAAACAGCAATGTACTGTACCATTTACTAAAACACAGTAAGCTGAAATAGCTGCTAAGAAAACTTTTAAAGAAGAATTAGATGGCCCTTCAGATTTTAAGTATATTAAATATTCCAAAAACTCCACCAGAGAGGTCCTTTGGGGCCATCTGCCTGTCCCAAGTCAGGATAAAGGAGCAGGTTTGGGCGTGGGGCTAGCAACTCCACCCCGTAAAAAATCAACTTGCTACAGAAACACCAACAATAGAGACAACAGAGACTTTTACCCTGGAAAAAGAAGGGTCTTCAACTCGAAGATGCATGATGCTGGGTGAGGTGAAAGCCATGAGGAAGCCACTAAGCCGATTACCCTTCTTGCAACCAGGAGGATTACCATAGGCACATGGAACGTGAGGACCATGTACGAGTCAGGAAAGGTGGCGCAGTTTGCAGCAGAGATGAGGAGCAACAACCTGACCCTATTAGGCATTAGCAAGATAGCAAAAAAATGGGCTATACCTGGAACCAGCTAGAGCAAATGGCCCAGGATAGAGGACTCTGGAGATCTGTGGTTGGCGGCCCATACCCCGGTTGGGGTGACGGGCATGAATGAGTGAGTGAAATATTCCAAAATACAGGCTGTGGAAGCTGAAATTGGAGAATCAGATTGTCCCTGCATCCAAGCAATAAATCCAGCCCCTTTTAAACAGTAACACTTTTAAAAGGAGACAGTTTTGTAAAATTAAGCAATACATTCTGTTCCAACAAGGAACGAGACTAATCAAAGTCTGATAGCTCAGTCTCTCAAGGTGAATGCACTGTGGTTCTGGATGAAGGATGTTGCCGTGACAAGAGATCTGCAGACAGAGGAAGACTCATGTAAAGCCTGTCTGACAGGTGAAGCAGGTTTGTATGCCACCACTCTCTTGGCCAAGCTGGGGCAATCAATATCATTTCTGCCATGTTCTGACAAATCATCTTGACTGCTTCTTCAATTAATGCAAAGGGGGAAGCATATCCAGAAGGCCCTATCCCAAGTGTAGAAAGAAGGCATCCAAGATGGACTGAGTGTTCTTGAACAGGAGAAAGGACACTTTTTTGTTGAACCTTGTAGCAGACAGGTCTACACTGACTGACCCAACACAAGAAGATATCTTGGGCTACTTGATCCTTTACGGATCACTTGTGAATCTGAGAACTGTTCCTGTTATGCCGGTAGCCTATTGCTCTCTCCTGCTAAATGTAGATCTCGAGAAGAATGCCCCCGAGTCCCATAATCTGACCACATCAGCATATCAGTGGAAAGAATGCAGTCTCCTTTGTTGGTTCACATAATATGTAGTGGTTATACTGTCAATCTCCACCTGAACAACTTTCCGCTTTATATGAGGGAGGAATCATCTTCTGACAGTCATTCCTTTAGTGATATTCCCACACACAGATGTGCAAGCTCTTTTCTTGAAAAGCCAAGTGACCTTAGATTGTAAACTAAGTTAAATGGACTCCCAATCCACTGTTGGATACATCTGACATTTTCGTAACTGATGGTGAAGGGAGACTGAACATTATGCTTCAGAACATTTCATCTATTTGTCCACCCCTCAGCATAACAACATAAGAATGACCATATTGGGTCAGACCAATGGTTCATCTAACCTAGTATCCTGTCTTCCAACAGGGATCAATGCCGGATGCTTCAGAGAGAATGAACGGAACAGGATAATTTATTGAGTGATCTCTGCACTATTCTCTCATCCCAGTTTCTGGAAGTAAGAGGTTGAGGAACCCCCAAAGCATGTGGTTCCATCATTCACCATCCTGGCTAATAGCCATTGACAGACCTATCCTCCATGAACTTATCTAATTCTTTTTTGAACCCAGTTATACTTTTGGCCTTCACAACATCCCCTGGCAATGAGTTCCATAGTACTTCTTTATGTTTGTTTTAAATCTGCTGCCTCTTAATTTCATTGGGTGACCCCTGGTTCTTGCACTATGTGAGGGAAAAATAACACTTCCCTATTCACTTTCTCCAGACCCTTCATGACTTTACAGACCTCTATCATATCCCCCTTAATCGTCTCTTCTCTAAGATGAACAGTCCCAGTCTTATTAATTTCTCCTTGTATGAAAATTGCTTCATACCCCTAACCATTTTATTGTTTCTCTCTACTTTTTCCAATTCTAATATATCCTTGTTGAGGTGGGGTGACCAGAACAGCATACAGTATTCCAGGCGTTGGCATACCATGGGTTTACATAGTGACATTATGTTATTTTCTATTATCTATCCCTTTCCTAATATTTCCTAACATTGTGTTGGCTATTTTGATTGCTGCTACACATTTAATGGATGTTTCAGAGAACTATCCACGATGACTCCAAGATTTCTTTCTTAAGTGGTAACAGTTAATTTAGACCTCATTAGTTTGTCTGTAGAGTTGGCATTATGTTTTCCAATGTGCATTACTGTACATGTATCAACACTGAATTTTCATCTGCCATTTTGTTGCCCAGACACCCACCAAATCTAGACCATCCTGAAGCAAACATTTGAAGACCCCGATTGGGTGTGCGGTCTCACATAGGGAGTGTTCAATTTGAAGTTCCTTACAGAGCTTGTCATTTGCTGATTTTTCATGCTCTAAGGCCACTGACGGTGGGATGTTGGGGTTTTCGATGAAGCAAGCACAATCTCTTGGGAAGTGTGGAAGTAGAAATTTACCTTGGGAAGAAAGAATTTTGGTGTCCATAGCACTGTCCTGTCCTTACAGAACATGCACTAAAGCTCTTGCATCGATAATACTGCCCAGCTCTGATACTTGCCTTGCAGACATGACAAGTACTAAGAAACAAGTCTTAATGGATAAATAAAAGGTTGACATTGAAGTCAGAGGCTCAGAGGGATAGCTTGTTAGACCCCTCAAAACTAGTGGAAGGCCTCATTTTGGGAACAGTGGCCTGTACAACGGTCTGATTAATTGGACTGTTCAAATGAATCTGGCTACCTGTATTGTCTGCCAAGGATGTTAACAGTGTATTGAGGAAATGCACACAAGCATAAGGATTACTCCAGGAATATGTACAATAGAAATATCTCAGAGATAGTTCTACACAATGGGAACTGTTTGACCCAGGTCACAGCAAAAGAGCTTTCCAGCAAGCTGGAAGAAGATATAAAAGGGGGAAATGACATCATGACTGGCCCTCACTCTGCCCACAACACCACACATGAAAGTACTGGAGGAAAAAGACAGAACTAAGGTGAAATGCTGGTCCCAGGCAGGAAAGAAGGAAGCCTAACCTGTTTGTACTATCTAACTGGGTGAGACAATGCTTGATTCAAATACTTCTGGTAATCTACTTTGATTTGTTTGCTATCACTTATAATCCTTTAAAAGCTATCTTTCTGTAGTTAATAGATCTGTTTTATACTTTTTACCTAAAACATTGTGGGCTGTTTGAAGTGCTTGGGAAAAAATCTCAACTCAAGAACAAAAGTTGGCGCACACCCACTTACCTTGGTAGAAGTGGAGGACCAGGTAATAAATTCATACTGGTCAGGTTTTTGACCAGGGCAAGACAGTACAACTCTGGGGTCCTAGGCTGGGGAGAATTTTGTCTGTAGCGTCTACATTGCGGGTTCATGAGTGGCTGGCCAGAGCATTCATGAACACAGCTCGGTGTAGCCCCTGCCTGTGGATGCTGGTGTGAGTGCAAGCTTGGAGGATTTTGCAGCTTGTCACAATGTCTCAGTGCAAGCGGGAACCCAGATTGGTGAGACAGAGGGCTCAGCTGTACCTCAGTTCCAGGTGGTACCCTAGGGGGGATCCAACACAGATGTATCCTCTGAGTGGACGCTGGATTTCCAATGGTACTGGTGGAAGGCTTCTGTCTATATTTTCTTGCAAAAAGTCCAGAATGGCTGGAAATCCCAAATTTCTGGGATTTGCATGGTGCTCCTGGCACCAGTTGTTGAATCTGGACCAGACAGTGAATTATGGTTTTAGGGCTGATACTCTCCTAGACAGCAATGTCTTAATGACTATGCAAGAAAGACTGAGACCTTCTAGTACCTCCCTTTCAATAGCCAGGCTGTTAGTTGAAACTGACACCATTTGGGGTTTGGATGAAGAAAAGGACCTTGGAGGAGGATGTCCGGTCTCCATGGAAGCAGGAGTGGGGGGCTTCAATATCAGCTCTATATGGTCAGAGACCTTGGCTCCTGTCAGCCAGTAAGGAGTTTTCAGTATTACCACTGCCTGTTCTTGTTTTATTTTCAGGACCACCTTCCCCAGTAGTGGAAATTCATAAAGTATGCCCGACAGCCAACTGTACAATTAGGCATCTCTCCCCATGGATGTGGGGTTTGCCTCACTTATGAAGTATTTCAGCCTCTTTTTGTTCATATGATTTACAAGTCGGCTGAAAGGTGGCTGAATGTGTGAACAATGAGGTCAAAAACCTTCTGGAGTCAGGTACCACTTGGAGTTGCTGACCTTGCACCTGTTGAGCCACTTTGCCTTTTGGTTCAGGTCATCTTTGATGTGGACTGCTCCGAAGGAAAGGAGAACTGTTCCACTGAACTCTTCATTTCCATTGTTTCCACATGTATTGCAGGATTCCTTGCTCCCCCTTAGACTGTCGTTGTATTGTCTGATTGAACCACGATGTGTTTCTCCCTTAGGGTGGAACGGAACCTTTGCAGAGCTAGTTTGAGCTCTCTCAGCTCTACGACATGTATGCTGCGACCTTTTTCTCCTTGTTCCTGAGGCTCTGGGCTGTTTGGGTCAAGTGAGCTCCCCAGCCCTCCACGATAGCATTGGCTGGGAGGACTAAAGGTTTTGGAAGGCAGATAGGCATGCCTCTACAGACACTGTTGTGAGTTGACCACCACTGTACAAAGTTGAACACCTGTGTTCCAGGGAATGGTCTCACACCGTTAGTATGAAGGCTTGAAGACTTCTGATGTTTAATTGTGCCCGTGCAGTAATCCCTATGCAAGACACCAGGAGTCCTACCAGCTGGAGACATAGTGCTATGGTAGGCCTTCTGCGGCCCTGAGCAAGAAAATAAATTCCTGGATGGAACCAGAGAACTCTTCTTGGCACTGATGATGAAACTGTTTGCCTGGAGGAGATTCAACATCTGAAATGCCACCCAAGCGCTGCTGACTGCAATGGACCGCTGATCAGAATGTAGTCCAGGAACTGGTACAGATGATTTCTCAGCAACCTGAGTCTCGCTATTACCACCAGCAGCATCTTTGCGAAAACCCTGGAGGCCAAAGACAGGCCAAACAAGAGTGTTTGGTACTCATAATGTTTCCTGCTATGGGCGAACCTCTGTAGTCTGTGGTAGTATGGTCTCATGGGGATATGGAGATATGCATCTGCTAGATCAACTGAAGTGACAAGACAGTCATGACAGAAATAACACCTTAGAGGCCAAGGTCTCCATATGAAACTTTTGTTTTCATCATCCACTTGTTGAGTCTTTTGAACCAAAAATGGCTCTGATAATCCTCATGTGCTTCTGTACAATGAAGAAAATGGAGTAGAACCCAGAGAACCTCTCTTCTGAGGGAACACTGACATTTGTACCTCAAAGCAGCACCCTGGAACCCCCATATTCATCACTTTGATATCATTATGATATGTTCTGTACAAAGTATACCTTGTGAGGCAGTATTTTAAAAGTCTTGATCTGTTGAACATTAACATCCTGTTGGATTGTGGCACCTTATAGACTAACAGACGTTTTGGAGGGTGAGCTTTCGTGGGTGAATACCCACTTCGTCAGACGCAGGTAGTGGAAATTTCCAGGGGTAGGTATATATATGCTAGCAAGCAAACAGCACTAAGAGATAAGCGAGGGTTAGTTCATCAGGGAGGATGAGTTCCTGTTCTAGCAGTAGAGGTGTGAAAACCCAGGGAGGAGAACTGGTTCTGTAATTGGCAAGCCATTCACAGTCTTGTTCAATTGAGCTGACGGTGTCAATTTGCAGATGAACTGAAGCTCAGCAGTTTCTCTTTGAAGTCTGGTCCTGAAGTTTTTTGCTGCGAGGATGGCCACGTTAAGGTCTGCTATAGTGTGGCCAGGGAGGTTGAATGTGCCTCTACAGGTTTTTTATATTGCCATTCCTGATATCTGATTGAGGTCATCATCATCTGCTCTAACCCCTCAGACAGAGACCAACACCTACAAATACACAAGCATCCTCAAACTACAATACCCGCACAAGGAAATTAGGAAACAGATCAACAGAGCCAGACGTGTACCAGAAGCCTCATACTGCAAGACAAACCCAAGAAAGAACAACAAGACCCACTGGCCATCACATACAGCCCCAGCTAAAAACCCCTCCAACGCATCATCAGGGATCTACACATCCTGGATTGATCCCACACTTTCCAGGACTTGGGTGGCAGGCCAATTCTGCCCACAGACAACCTGAAACGTATTCTCACCAGCAACTGCACACTGTACCATAGTAACTCTACTCACGGAACCAATCCATGCAACAAACCTCGATGCCAACTCTGCCCACATATCTACACCGCGACACATCACAGACCTACCAAGCTCAAGCCATACCATCACTGGTTCATCTCGAGAGCCACCAATGTAATATACGCCATATATGCAGCAATTGTATGTAATCGGCCAAACTGGACAGTCACTACGGTAAAAGGATAAATGGAACAAAATCAGATATCAGGAAGGCAATATCAAAAACCTGGGGGTTTAAGGGAAAGGAGATATATTGGCTATAGCAGACCTTACGGTGGCCATCCTCCAGCAAAAAAACTCAGGACCAGACTTCAAAGAGAAACTGCTGAGCTTCAGTTCATCTGCAAATTTGACACCATCAGCTCTGGACTAAACAAAGACTGTGAATGGCTTGCCAATTACAGAACCAGTTTCTCCTCCCTTGGTTTTCACACCTCTACTGCTAGAACAGGGACTCATCCTCCCTGATTAGAGATAACGAGGTTAGTTCAGTTTGCTTGCTAGCATATATATATCTGCCCCCGAAAATTTCCACTACCTGCGTCTGACGAGTGGGTATTCACCCACGAAAGCTCACGCTCCAAAATGTCTGTTAGTCTATAAGGTGCCGCAGGATTCTCTGCTGCTTTTACAGATCCAGACTAACACGGCTACCCCTCTGATACTTGACATCCTGTTGGATTGTATGTGCTATCATTGTATGTGAAGGTATCACATATTGCTAGATGTGTTACTGAAATATGTTGTGAGGTTGGGAACGCTCACAGGCAGCTTTCAGTTGCAACAAAGGAGAGACCAGACAGCATTAATGGCCCATGAACAAAACAATCCACTATAAAGGCTTCTTACAGAAGGCACATACACAATGGCGACTGCTTGACCAATGGGGACTGACTGACCCCCATGTTACAGAAGGATGTTTCTAGCAGCTGAAAGAAGGTATAAAAAGAGAAACAGTGGTATCACTTGGCCTCTCCCCCAGTCTCAACATCTGGAAGAGACTGAACCGGGGAAGAGTGGTCCCAGGCTGGAAGGTGGTCCAATCTGTGTACTGAGGAATTGTAACCTGCTCGTACGATATGTTTGGATGAGACACTGCTTCATTCAAATTCTGCTTAGTCTGTTTAAGTTAGAATTAGACTGCAAATTTATTTTTGTTTTTTAGGTAGAATCATAGAATATCAGGGTTGGAAGTGACCTCAGGAGATCATCTAGTCCAACCCCCTGCTCAAAGAAGGACCAATCCCCAGACAGATTATTTTTTTTTGCTCCAGATCCCTAAATGGCCCCCTCAAGGATTGAACTCACAAACCTGGGTTTTTGCATCCTTAACTAATTCTTTCTTGGCCTGTCTTATTACACTTAACCACCAGTTTGTGCACCTTCCTAGTAGCCTCATTAAGATTTGACTTCAAATTTTGAAGGATGTCTTTTTGCCTCTACTGGCCTCCGTGACTCTGCTATTTAGCCAAGGTGGCATTCTTTTCTGATTTGAATCATAGAACAGAATCATTGAATATAATTAAAAGGGAGACACACCACTTTCCTAGGACTCTCAAGTGACGAGCATAGGGCTTGAACCCACAACCTTGGTGTTATTAGCACCACACTCTACACAGCTGAGCTAGCCAGCCCAACTTTGATCTCTATGACTCTACTTATAATCACTTAAAATCTATCTTTCTGTAGGTTAATACATTTGTTTTATATTTCACCTAAAAGCATTGTGGTTTTGGATTGAAGTGTTTGTGAAATCTCAACTCAGGTTACAAGGGGCACTGTATGTTCATTCCACACAGAGGGAGTGGCCAACTTACTAACGAGTTTACCGTGTCCAAGGGAACTATGAGCAGTGTAAGACAGTACATCTCTGGGGTGCAAGGCTGAAAAGCTCGGAGGGAAGTGGCTGGAGCCTCTATTGTTGGTTCCTGAGTGGTTGGGAGATCATTCCTGTAACTCAGGTGGGTGTGTCCCTGCCTGTGGATGGCTGTGTGAACACAGTGCCTGCCAGAAGTTGTAGCTTGACATGAGCATCACTGTGTGAGGGACAACCCAGGCTGGTGGGTTTGGAGGGCTCAGCGTCCCCACAGTTCAGATTGCATCCCGGGGACCCCGTCACAAACTCTCTCTAACACTCCCATATCCAGAAGTTTCACTGTGCATCACATTGTGTTTTATGGGGTCACTGAAGCTGGGTGAAGAACAGATGAGGTGGAGCCTGCAGCTCGAAGGAGTATCTGTGGCTATTTCCCTGACACACTTGTCTGTGGTCGATGAAAACCATTTCTCTAGGAAATGGAAACTTCTGCCCTGTATCTTCAGGTTTGGGCAGAGGCCTGTGCAATCTTTGTCAAAGCACATTTTGGGTGGGGCTGAGGTCACTCTGAACTTTCACCACAATTCCACTGTTGTCCCTTGGGAAATAAGACGGTTACTCACCTTTGTAACTGTTGTTCTTCGAGATGTGTTGCTCATATCCATTCCAAGTAGGTGTGCGCGCGCCGCGTGCACGTTCGTCGGAAGAATTTTCCCCTAGCAACACCCGGCGGGTCGGCAGACGCCCCCTGGCGTGCGCCCTTGGCGGCACCGCGTTATATACCCTGCCGACTGCGACCTTCCTCCTCAGTTCCTCTTGCCGGCTACTCCTAAACAGTGGGGAAAGAGGGGGGTGCGAAATGGATATGAGCAACACAATCTCGAAGAACAACAGTTACAAAGGTGAGTAACCGTCTTTTCTTCTTCGAGTGCTTGAGCTCATATCCGATTCCAAGTAGGTGAATCCCAAGCCTTACCCTAGGCAAGTGGGGGTCGGAGTTGGACACTGCCGAATGCAAAACAGCAAACCAACAGCTGCATCGTCCCTGGACTGCTGCACCAAGGCGTAATGGGCAGAGAAGGTGTTGCACCGAGAACCACGTAGCTGCACTGGCATATGTCGTGGATAGGACACTGACCAGCGATAGCAGAAAGGCAGTCGAGAAGAAGGCGTGAGGCCTCTGGTGGATGTGCAGTCACCGGCCTGGAGAGGCGTGAGCTAAATCATAGCAAGATCCGAATGCAGGCCGTAACCCAGGACGAGATTGTTGAGATGAGACCGGCGACCTTTCATCCTGTCTGCCACGGAACAAAAAGTTGGGACGTCTTACGGAAAAGGTCTGGTGTGCGGTCGATGTAGAACGCCAGCGGCTACTAAACATCGAGCGAGTGTAGGCTGCTGCTCTCTACGGGATGCGTGAGGTTTAGGATAAAAGACCGGGAGGAATATGTCCTGGTTAAGGTGAAAGGAGGAGACCACCTTGGGGAAGGAAGGCCAGGATGCGGGCGCAGCTGCACCTTGTCCTTGTGGAATATCGTGTAAGGTGGTCCACACAAGAGCTCGAAGCTCCGAAACTCTCCTGGCCGATGTAATGGCCACAAGGAACGCCACCTTCACGATAGATACAGGAGAGAGCAGGTTGCCAGGGTTCAAAGGGAGGGGCCATTAGCCGAGAGAACCAGATTGAGGTCCCAGGAAAGGGGCGGGCGGCGGACCTGGGGGAACAGGCGCTCCAGGCCCTTGAGAACCTCGAGACCATCGGGTGAGAGAGAAGACAGTGGAAGGGCCTTCTCCGGATGGAACGTCGAAATGGCAGCCAGGTGCACGCTCGCAAGGATGAGAGCGCGAGGCCCTGACTGTTTGAGGTGCCATAGAGGTATCCAAAATCACATGGATGGGAGCCTGTGTAGGGTGGTACTTGTTTGTGTCTGACACCAGCAGGAGAACCTCTCCACTTGCCATGTAGGTAGCCTGGTTGCAGGCTTCCTGCTTCCCAGGAGTACCTGCTGCACGGGTAGAGCAGCCGCAGCTCTGAGCGCTCAACCAGCAGAACCAGCCGTCAGGTGGAGGGATTGGAGGTCGGGATGGAGAAGCCTGCGTGGTCCTGGGATATCAGGTCCTGATGGATCGGCAGGAGAACGGGGCTGGCTATGATAGGTCCCAGCAGCGGGTGTACCAGTGCTGGCGAGGCCACGCTGGGGCGATGAGAATTACTCGAGCCTTGTCCCTGCGCAGCTTCACCAGGACTTGTGCACCAGCGGAAATGGGGGAAGGCATATAGAAGGTGGGTCGACCAGACAGGAGGAAGGCGTCCGAGATCGAACCCCGGGCGAGACCGCGAAAGGAGCAGAACCTGGTGCACTTCCGTGTTGCTGCGTGAGGCGAAGAGGTCGATCTGGGGAAAGCCCCACCTCCGGAAGAGAGAATGGGCTATGTCCGGGCGGAGGACCACTCGTGGCTAGAAAGGACCTGCTGAGGTGGTCGCTAACGAGTTTTGGACTCCTGGAAGGAAGGAGGCCACCAGATCCATGGAGTGGGCTATACAAAACTCCCATAGCCTGATCGCCTCCTGACAAAGAGGGAGAGAGCGGGTCCCTCCCTGCTTGTTTATATAGTGCATCACGGTGGTGTTGTCCGTGAGCACTAAGACACAACGCCTTGCAGGTGATGAAGAAAGGCCTGACAGGCGAGGCGGACCGCCCGTAGCTCCCGGATGTTTATGTGCAGCGACAGCTCCTGAGCGGACCAGAGGCCTTGTGTCCAATGAGACCCCATGTGAGCCCCCAGCCCAGAGAGGATGCGTCCGTTGTCACGGATATGGACGGTGCCTGGGGTGGAACGGCAGCCCGCACACACCAGGGAGGGGTCTTGCCACCAAGCGGAGGGAGTGCAATACGTCTGTGGAGTGTGACGACTGAGACGTCCATGCTGACCCCCTGCGTGGGCGGTAAACGGAGGCTAACCAGATTTGCAGGGGGCGAAGGCGGAGCTTGGCGTTCTTGGTGACAAAGGTGCAGGCCGCCATGTTGACCGAGGAGCTGAGACAGACCGGGCCGAGGTCGTGGGAAGGCGAGTAGGCTCTCTATGGCAGAGACTATTGCCCTGGAACCGCTCAGCGGAAGCGAGGCTGTCGCGAGCGTGGAGTCCAAGACAGCCCCAATGAATTCTATTCCTCTGAGTTGGTACGAGGATGGACTTGTCGAAATTGATCAAGAGGCCCAAAGCAGATCGAACAGTTCCCTGATAAACGGCTATGTGTGCGGCGACCTGTGCCTCTGAAGACACCGCGACAAGCCAGTCGTTCCAGGTAAGGGAAGAACACACATGCCTTGCCGACGGAGGAAAGCAGCCACTACTGCCATACATTTTGTGAAAACACGCGGGGCAGAGGAAAGGCCGAAGGGCAGGACCGTGAATTGGAAGTGGCGATCCCGCACCACAAAGCGCAGGAAAAGCGTCTGTGCAGGGGGTAAATGAGTAACATGAAAGTACGCGTCCTTCATAGTCGAGAGCAGCGAACCAGTCCCGGATCCAGGGACGGATAATAGACCCCAAGGACACCATGCGGAACTTCAACTTCTTTAGAGAAGGCGTTGAGTCCGCGGAGAGTCCAGGATGGGTCGGAGACCTCCTTTCGACTTGGGGATTAAAAATAGCGGGAGTAAAACCCTCTGCCCCTGAGATCTCGAGGTACCTCCCTCTATGGCTCCGATTTCGAGAAGCGTGAGGACCTCCTGGCAGAGGAGATAGATGTGTTGCTCATATTCCATTTCGCCACCTGCCTCCTCCCAATGTCGGGAGTAGCCGGCAAGAAGGAACTGAGGAGCGGCCGGGTCGCAGGAGTATATATGCGGTTGCCGCAAAGTCGGGTCCACGCCGGGAGGAAGGGAGAAAGGCAGTTGGAAAACAGGAAAGGAGTCCGGGGAAGGACTGGTGCTCTGCTCTCGATCGCACCTTCAAAAGTTTTGTTTTGGTCCCGGCGGTGGTTTGATGGAACCATTATTTTGTCCCCCTTGGGAACCAGACTGACGTCTCCGGTTTACCCGGCCTCGTCTTCTGGTAAAGTCCTGACGAGGGTGTGATGGGGGGTAGGGGCGCTGAGGTTGTGCCCGGAAGGGCCTCCGTTGGGTCTGCGGCGTGTGCATTCCCAGGGAGCGCATTATAATGCGGTTGTCCTTAAGGCTTTGGAGACTTGGGTCCGTTTTATTGGAGAAGAGACCCTGCCCCTCAAATGGGAGGTCTTGAATCGTGCGTTGCAGTTCGGGAGGTAAGCTGGAGACCTGCAACCACAAAATTCTCCTCATTGTGACCCCTGACGCGACGGTCCTAGCCGCCGAATCTGCGGCGTCGAGCACGGCCTGCAAGGAGGTTCTGGAGATCTTTTTTCCCTCCTCAAGGAGGCTCTGGAACTCAGGGCGGGAGTCTAGCGGGACCAGCTCCGTGAATTTGGCCATGGACTGCCAGGTATTAAAATTATACCTACTGAGCAGTGCTTGTTGGTTGGCTACACGCAACTGTAGACCCCCTGCGGAGTATACCTTGCGTCCCAGTAGGTCCATACACTTAGCCTCTCGCGATTTTGGGGCGGGGGCTGACTGGCCATGGCGCTCCCTCTCATTCACAGACTGTACGACCAGAGAGCATGGAGGAGGATGGGTGTAAAGGTAGTCGTACCCTTTAGAGGGTACCATATACTTCCTCTCCACACCTCTGGCCGTCGGAGGGATGGACGCCGGAGACTGCCAGATAGAGTCCGCCTTAGCCTGAATCGAGTGGATAAAAGGCAGGGCTACCCGCGTCGGGGCATCTGAGGACAGAATGTCCACGACAGGGTCCTCCACCTCGGGAACCTCCTCCACCTGGAGATTGATGCTCAACGCGACGCGGCGGAGCAGGTCCTGGGGAGCTCGAAGGTCGATGGGGGGCGGGCCCAAAGTTGAAGTACCCGCCACCGCCTCATCCGGCGAGGAGGAGGAGGAGAGACCGGGGACCACAGGTTCCTCCTGAGGATCTTGCTCCAGAGGGGGGGCCGTTTCTGGGGCGGCCTCGGGGTCCTGGGTCACAGTTGAAATGTCATCCTCTAGTGCAGGACGACTGATGGTGGCTTCTGGTACCCGACGGGCGGAAACCGCAGATCGCGACGCCGTGGTGGGATCGCCTTGGGCTTGGTGGTATGCCCAAGGCGTCCAGAAGGACCACTGTGGCGGTTGTTCCAGTCCCTGGGGTTCTGGAAGGAAACGTGTATGGGGGTCCACATCGCCATAGAGAGTGCTGTCTGGGTGGGAGGAACCCGAAGGGTGTCTCGACGGCCAAGGCGGAGCAGATAGTCCGTGAGACTGGTACCGGACGTCACTTCGCGGGGGAGAACGGTACTGGGAATCGTACCGGTGCCGAGACCGGGACCGGGACCTACGACCAGCACGATGCCAGGAGGTCGACCGGGATCGAGAGTAACGACGGTGGGATGGACTCCGTCAAGAGCGGTGCCGGGAGGCCGACCGTCGTGTTGAGTGCCGGTCCGGGGAACGGGACCTGGACCGGTGCCGCAAGTACGACCGGAGCCGAGAGTGGGAACGGTGCCGGGACTGTGAGCGGCGTCGGGAAGGTGAACGGCGATGCGAGTGGGAGCGGTGCCGAGACCTTGACCGCGACCGGTGCCTGTCTGCTGCTCCGAGAGACATTGGTCGGAGCATAGCCGGCTTCCCCGTTGACGAAAGGACCCGCACCGGCGGTGCCAGGGGTTGAGGCAGGGAAGGTTCAGTTAGGGCTATCAGTTCGCTCGCCGTTGCAAAAGTCTCCGACGTAGTGGGAACAGCGAGCTCAACCAAGGCATGCGCCGGGGAGCTGTCTTGCACCGGACTTGACAGCTCTTGCCTGGCCGGAGTCGACGGTGCTGGGATAACCAATGTCGCGGCAGATGGCGGTGCCGGCCGGCACGGTTTCCCATGCTCAAACTGCGGTGCCGGAACTGCAGACGCAGGAGCCTTTGACTTCTTCGCCTTCGGCGAAAGGGAGCGGTGTCGGGCTGACTTCTGCGCCGGAGACTGTTGGTGCCGTGGTGTTCTGGCGGTAAAGGCCGTCTCCGGTGCCGAGGAAGAACTTCTGCCCACTGCAGACTGTGGTGCACTCAGTGCCGGAGCTGCAGGGGTCAGGGCGGCTTCCATGAGGAGCTGCTTCAAACGTGAGTCCCGCTCCTTTTTTGTCCTTGGCTTAAAGGACTTACAGATACGGCACTTTTCCGTCAGGTGGGATTCCCCCAGGCACTTCAGGCAACGATCATGGGGGTCTCCCGTTGGCATTGGCCGACGGCAGGCTGAGCACTGTTTGAAACCGGGAGAGCCAGGCATGAGCCCGGGTCCCGGGAGGGCGAGGAGGATTAAACCTCAGCCCTCGAACTATATACAAAAACTACACTAACTACTACTAGTAACTAAGAATTAACACTAAACTATAACTATAACTATGAACTAGAGAACGGGTGAAACGCTAGGGAGGTGGAGGTCAGATAAGCCGCACTCCACTGTTCCAACGACCGACACGGGCAGTAAGAAGTAACTGAGGAGCGGCCGGGTCGGCAGGGGTATATATGCGGTGCTGCAAAGGCACCACGCCAGGGGGCGCCTGCCGACCCGCCTGGTGTTGCTAAGGGAAAATTCTTCCGACAAACGTGCACGCAGCGCGCGCACACCTACTTGGAATGGATATGAGCAAGTACTCGAAGAAGAACTGTTATTCCTTTGCTGGTACCTCTGTGAGGATGAGGAGCATCTCTGTCAAAAAACAGTCTAATATTCTCTCCTCAGGGACCTTACCGGGGAGGAGACAGACTGTTTGGATTTTGCTGCACTGTCAGCCAGAACCTTATTCAGCTTTTCTCCAAAAAGGAAGGAGCCTGTAAACTTGGCATGGCACCTGCTCAGAGTAGGGGAAGGAGTCAGATGAGGCAGAGGAGTCAAAGGATAACTCCTAGATTCTGTATGCTTTTTCCTTCCCGGTTTAGCCCTTTAGATTTAACTTTTTTAGTGTGCTCTGTGAGCACAGAAGTTCTGCTGTGGCTTTGGTGTGGTCTCTTGCAGCTAGCTTTCCTTAGGACCTGGAGCCCATTCAAGAGGTTCATCTCAGAATCCTCACTTGCTGGGTCCCATTCCCACTGGGAGCAGGAAAAGAGGAACTCATTGTCAGAGCCCTTCTAATTAGCTTAGGGAAGGAAGGGGGCTGATTAGAAGCCCTGCTTCTTTCCCCAGGGTGCTGAGAACCCACTTTAAGACTTGGAGAGCCCAGGGGGACCTTTGTTCTGCCTAGGTCCCCTGGGACTTCCCCATGAGTCAAGTAGTTAGGGTTTTCTTCAGTCTGCACTGGAGTTCCTGGTCCATTTTCCCCCCACTGGAGTCCTGGATGTCTTGGTGACTATGGGATCCCATCTGCCTGTCCGACTCATAGCCCCGGGACTGAATGGAGTTAGGTCTGGAAGGCTGGGCACAGGCTGGATACAATGTACCATCTGCCAAGTCTGGGAGGGCTTTCCCACATACAGAACACTCCTTGGGGTTGACCCAGTACTTTCTCGGCAGCTCTGTCATGCCTCTATGGGACAGAGGAGCTGGAAGGGAGATACTGCAACAGAGGCTCGGAGAGGATTCACCCCAAGGGGTTAACTGACCCAGGGGGGAGGGAGAATACTGCTTCCCACTGCCCAAAAAACTGAGCAGAAATGTTAAAACAGAAGGAGAAAGGGTGAGAACAAAAGAAACTGCCATTATTCTGCTGTGAAGGCGGAGAATCTGGCAGCCAGCAGAAGCAGAGGTAGCATGGCACCAAGTCTTGGGTAGCAGAGAGAGAAGAGTAGCCCAGATGTCCTTGTGGGAGACTCTGGGCTGCAAAAAATACACGTGACACACAGGTAATTACAATGGCTGATCACATGCAGGCTAGGGGCACGACTACAACAGAGAGTTTACAGCGGTGCTGTAAGTTCTCTAATGTAGCTGCTCTAAGCCGATAGGAGAGAGGTCTCCCATTGGCTTAACTACTTTGGCCCTGCCAAGTGGAAGTAGCTATGACGGTGAAGCAGCTCTCCCACCAATATAGCATTGTCCACACCAGCACTTGTGCTGGTGCAACTTATAATGTGCTGCGGGGGGTGAGGAGGCCTAATTCACATCCCTGAGCAACAGAAGTTATGCTGACATAGGCTGTAGTATAGACATACCCTAAGATGGGGGAGTTACCAGAAGTCACATTCTGCTGCCATTTGTTCCAGATTGACAGAGTTTCTAGCTTATAGAGTAACTCTTGTTCAAGCCAGAACATAGTCAACATCTGTGACAAGGCTAAGAAAATAGTTTTGGTTGGTTGGTTTTGTTTTGTTCAACAAGCTCTGCAATAAGTTTCCAGGCAGAGGTAGCAAGTGACAGCCTGGCTGAATTTTTCTCCATCTAGTCACACAAATAATTGTTGTACATGGACTGATTCATAACCAACTTGATATAATAAAAATCACTGATTATTTTAAATTTAACTTAGAAAAAAGAGAACAGAAACAAAAAGCAGTTCAGCTGACCTGTGTAATATGTATTCTATTGGAAACTTTCCAATTACTTGATTCTCATCCAACATCTGATAGTGCTTTCCACTCATAATCCTAAATGATCATGCAGTATGTGTTTACAGTACACAGCATGCTTGTTAAGGAACTTGGGGGGAGCAGTTACAAATCTTGAAATTAAACTTTATGGCAGGATCAAGTGAAAGTAGAAAACTATCTTAAATACAAGTCTCTTAAAACAACAAAAAAGGCACAAGAAGTTGCTTGTTTTTGTAAAAGAGGGAAGATGGATGTGGGTGCAATTAAAAATGACATTTTAAAACTTTCGATTTTGAGCAAGTCCTCCAGAATCACTGGGATTGAACAAACAAGAAAAGGGTTATCAGAGATTTAAAATTACGAAAAAACTGTGTGGGGAAAGAAGTGCAACAGACATTTTGTTAATACAAGTCAATCTACTTATGAGATTAGCTCTGAGGATCTCATTAACATGTAGCATGTTACCTCTAATGCTTTTGTCTTTTCATCCTCTCTTAGCTTATGCTGAAGGTGTTGTTCTTCAAATATATTTCGTAACTCTTTTTGTTTTGAATGTTCATTCTGTAGGTCTTGGAGTGCAACTGTCAGATCTTTTTCTTTATCTTCCAGTTCAGAACTGCAACATTCAGCAAAGTTACAAATCATACTTTTAGCTCAGTTCAGAATGGATCATCCTTTTTGTTTTTAAATATTATTGTTTTGGAAAGAAATCTTCTCTTCACTCTTTTTAATCTTTCTTTCCAGTGAAGCGGGAGCAATGAAGTCACTTTGTTACTCCACTCAACAGAAGTGGGATACATTTTATAATTTTGTTACTTGGCCTACTGTGCTATCTTTTTAATTTTTGCTCTTTAGCTGTGCCTTTAAAGTTAACCCTCTTCCTATTTTAACTTCTGAAAAGGGAGCAGTCAGCTATCCTCAGCAGAACTAGAAATCATAGCAGCTGTTGATAAATAGGATAAGCTATCTTCCCTTGTGGCAGAGGAACCCCGATGCTATATGGGAGGAAAAAATCCACTAGTGTGCACAAGGACTACAGGGGAGAGAGAAAACAGGCCCAAGCCATGATGACCAGGCCACTAACTTTGCCAAGAGAAGTTGCCTGGCTCTATCAGACAAACTAGGGTCATTGGGGAAGGAATGAATAAGAGCTGGAAGTAGTATCAGAGGCGAAGTAGAAGGCCAGCAAGGTCAGGGCTTAAAAGGAATTCTAGTTTCACCAAGATATACATTGTATGGACAGAGGCATTATATCATCAGCTGCAACTCCCAACCTCATCAGTAAAATTTTCAAGTTTGCACCACTGAGCAAAAATCAACAACAAATTAGCAGCCAGTAAACATTCAAAGTAAATTATTTCATTAAATTTTACTTCTGTACAGATTGGCAGAAGTTACCAGTTCTTCATTCCCCTTGCGTGTCAGAGGATTCCAATCCATTTCTGGATTTAACCAACACAAGTTCACTACAGATTGTTAATGTAGCTCTCAAAAAAGTACTCCTTACCGAAGCTGGTTTATTTCCCTCTGAAGCTTTTGCAGGAATTTTTGTAGACTTTCATTCTCTTCTTTGCTTTCACAGAGCTCTGATTTCAAGTCCGATACTGCAGATCGCTCCTGCTTCAGGAGTTCATGCATCTCAGAAGCCCTCTCCTGTTCCTCACTTAGAGAGTTCTGCAAGTCACTAGCTATGGTTTTTTCTTGCTGAAGTTTATATTCTAATAATTCAACTGGGAAAACAAACAAAGTCCATTTGTATTATAATATATTTAACAACTCTGTTCCCAATTATATGGGTTTAAAAGTACAGACAAATACGTGGATCATGGCTACTACTGTTCTTCCCAATTCTCTGCTAATAAATAACTCAACTTTTCAAACATCGTTTTAAATATGTTTAAATAAAAAACATTTTAAAGGATTATACAACTCCTGTTTTACTGTTAGTCTCTCACTCAGCTTTCCCATTCTTTTTGGCTTTGATTGGTTCATCAGAGAACTGGCTCCTCTTTGGCTTTCAACTATTTTGATAAAACAATAATTGCAAGCAGCCACGTATCTACTGCTTCTATAACCCATTCATTAACATTTCCATTTACCAATATACACAGATATACACACCAGTATGGAGACTTTTCTGAAAACCCTTAGTTGCTGCTCACTATTCTTAAGTTTTCTACCTTCATACATTCCTTGACATTTAAGTCGCCCCCCCAACGTCATCTTTGCTTAAGAGAAACCAAAGATAATTCACCTCTATTTTTATTTTAAACTTTTCAAATACAGCCTTTTCTAAACCACCACTATTTTGACAATCTGCACTCCCATCCCCAGAAGAAACCCTAATGAGTTCACAAAATGATATCTGATGTCAGAATTCATTTCTCATCATTTTTACTGCAGTTTCCGCCTCTCCCCCGTGTGTGTGTGTGTGTGTGTGTGTGTGTGAGAGAGAGAGAGAGAGAGAGAGAGAGCAGATGCAAAGTGTTTCCTAGGTGCTACCCTTCCTCCGAAGTTGGTGTTCTTGTTTACTCCCACGATCCTCTGCATTTGTAAGAGTTTCCTGTAGCTGCTGCAGCTTCTCCTGGTTTTGAAGATGTGTCATTCGTAGCTGAGCTCGAAGGTCCTGTATTTCAGAAAGTAAGCTGTTCCTATCAGAAGACAGAAGGTGCTCTAAAACTATCCGCTGCTGTTCTTCCTGAAAATAGACCAAGCCCATTGCAGACATTAAGGGGGTGGGAGAACAAAAAGATTGTAACTTGTAAGTAATACTAAAATCCCATGCATAGCCCAATTCTTCCCACAATATAAATCCTAGAGATTCCCACAGTTCATGCTCCCCTATATAGTAGGTCAAATTTTATTGAAACAATGAAGACAAGTAATTTAAGATGATCAAACTCATATCCCATTTTATTAACTCTCAAATATTTAATTAAGTAAAAGAATGCACTTTATTGGTTTCTCTAATAGGATGATAGCTATTGCAAACTCTCTGGCCTGATGCTACCTATTAGTGTGAAGTCATCCAAAGTCACATCAGGATTAATTCAGCTATGAATTTTGCCAAAGAAACATTTGTGTAACTAGGAGTAGATGTTGTCTGCTTTCATGTGAAGCACCTCGTTCCCACGATCACAATCTCCTGAAGACCAACTGTTTGGCTGATAAACACTACAATAAGTAGATCTCAATGAAATGTAGAGAAAAATGGCAGCCAAAACAAAGCCTGTATAAAAACCCATTGCTCTTAACTTGTTTAGATTGCAGTACTAGATTTAAGAACATAAGAGATGAGACTGGAAAACGGGGGGAGCATTCATGCATTATGCCCACAACCATGGCCTCTAAACCCAGGGAAAGAAAGTGGCTGATCTGTAAGTGTTAATACTCCAAGGCAATCTTACTTGTCGTTTCACAATATGTTCCAGTTTTTCCACTAATGAACCTTTATCCCCAGAACCAGGATTGCAAAGGTGAGACTGCAAGTCAATTTGAAACATGTTCCGCTCCTTCTCTAGCACACTCTGAACTGCCTGGAGAAGTTCTCCTCGCCAGTCAAAAGAAGTATCTGAAGATTCCTACAAGAACAGAGTAAATTTATTAGCATCTAAACAAAAAAACCCAGGTATTTTAAAGGAGGTACAACACACTTTATCCTGGATACCTTGTCTCCTCTATCTTCCACTTTGCTAAGGTAATCTCTCAATGATTGTATTGCATCCAGCAAGGTTAGTCCTTCTTTTCGCCATCCCTCAGCTGCTGCAGACTGCTGAATGCTTTTTTGATCACTAAGAGGAAACGGATGTTCTGACAAAGCCAGTATTCTGCGGCTGTCCTCATACACCATCTTCAGCACAGACTGAACAGGGACAAAACATTTTGTATAAACTGATGTTACAATATCAACAGAATCTAAAATGCTAAAAGATCCAGAAAACAATTTGGAATTCATGTTTCTGTAAATTAAGTTTAAATATAAAAACATGATCTTATATTCAGAGTGTTTTCTAGCAGAAGGAGCTATCTGCACTATTAACTTTAAACAAACAAACAAAAACGAGATGAAAGAGAAAAAAGTATAATATAGATTCTAAGTTAAGAAGAGGTTACTCACCTGTAACTGGAGGTTCTTTGAGATATGTGGTTCCTATATATATTCCACATGTGGGGGCGCATGAGTACCATACACCAATGCCCATTAACCAGCATGTGTGTTGTGTCCCCTCGTGTTCCCAGCCAAGGGTATTATATAGATAGTGTGGACTGACGCCTCTTCAATCTCTCTCTTACTGTCTTAGAATGTAGTCCAAAGCAGAGAGGATGGAGGACGGGTAGTGAAATACAGATAGGGATTACACATTTCAAAGTACCTCCACTTACACAAGAAAGGAACCTCCTCGTCATCTTCTTGGAGTGATGGTCCCACTGTGTATTCTACACGTGGGTGACTCGCGAGCAGTGATCAGAGCAGAGATGAGTGCAAGGATGCCAACAGAAGGAAAGTCATCAGAACAGCCTGGCCAACCACTGTGTCTGTAGCTGCCACTTGTGCGATGACATCGTGCATTGTGAAGGTGTGGATGGAGTGCCAGGTGGCTGCATGACAGATGTCTTGCCGAGACACATCTGCTAGTGAGGCTGATATGCCAGCTTATGCTCGCATAAAGTGAATGGTAACTCTATCGAGTGGGGGTACGGCGGATTGGTTGTAGCATTCTTGGATGCACACTGAGACTCATTTGGAGATTCATTGGGCTTGGCCCTTGGACCATTTGGCAATGGCCAAGAAGAGCTTCAGCAATTGAGTCCTGTGAAGGTAGAAAGCCTTGAACTAGGATCCACAGGGGAGAGAGGGGATACCATAGGGAATTTGGATTTTCTGATGAATGTGTTGAGCACCTGAAGGTCTAGAATGGGGCACCACCCTCCATCCTTTTTCGGCATGAGGAAATATGGGGAGTAGAAGCCTCATTCCCTGTAGTGAGGTCAGACAGGCTGTATGACCTCCTTGAGATGCAGAGCATCTGCTTCTTGTTGGAGAATACATTGATGGGATGGGTCCTGGGGGAAGTTTAGGGTGTGGAGAATGAGGCAGAAACGAGAGGAATTCTGTGGCTTATCCATGTTGGATGATCTTCAGTACTCAAATGTCCACAGTGATCTGGCCCCAACTGTGGGTGAATAGGGTGAGGCAGCCCCCAAGACAACACCGAGTGCCGCGGGTGGCTTCAGTGGAGGATTTGTGTGCCTTCTCAGGGAACAACTTGTGTTCAAAGGGGAGGTCCTTGACAGTAGTTTGGACCTCCTGGGGGAATCTAGACAATTGTAGCCAAGAGACTCGGTGAACCACAACCCTGGACGCCTGAGATTGAGAAGACGTATCTGCCACGTCAAAGAGCAGCCTCAAAGCCCACCTTGACCACTAAGCACCCCTCGTCTATCATTGCCTGGAATTGCTGCTAGTGGTTTGGCGACAGCTTGTCCTAGCTGGTTGTAATTATTGAACTCATATTTGGCTAGCAGAGCCTGGCAACTGGCAATGCAGAACTGCAGTCCGGCTGAAGACTACACTTTCCTGCTTAGCAGGCCCATCCTCTTTGCTGCCTTTTTGGAGGGGGCTGGGTAGAAATAGACTTCTGCTGGTGCTGGTGTGCCTGCTCCGCCACAGCATAGACCATGAGAGACTTCGGATGGGAGAGAGAACAAAATGTCTGCCCCTTTAGCAGGGACAAAATACCTCCTCTCTGCCCTCTTTGGTGTGGGGGAACAGAGGTAGGAGTGTACCATACCATCCTCGCCGGTTGCAGAATGGCCTTGATAATGGGGAAAGCTGCCCGAGAGAGTCCCTGGAGTTAGAGAATGTCCAGGAGCTGATGCTGTATGTCCTAAACCCCCTACAGTGGGATCCCCAGGGCCATCACTACCCTCTGGAACAAGTCCTAGTACTGATAGCAGTCATTCAATGGGGAGAGCAAGGGAGGAATAAGCGCCTGGTCCAGTGACCAGGAGGTAGCCATGGTAACTGGTGATAGCAGCTCCATGTCCTCTTCCTCCTCGTAGACCAATGGCAGCCTTAGGTGAACAGAGAACAGGTGATACGACACCAGCAGTGGTGCCAAGCAGCTGTGGTAAAGATCCCAGCATGCCCAGTACTGCCAGAAAGAAGGGTCCCTGGGGAGTGGGGGCCCCCCCAGGTAGCACTACCAAGCCTCCACTGCAGGATCATAGGCTGGGCACCAGTAAGGCAGCCTGGATTTCAACAGGGCATAAGAGAAAACGAGAGCTCCAGCTCTGAGAACCCCTCAGACTCTGGAGACGGTTCTGGCAAGGGGGGGAACATTGGTACTAAGGGGCTGCAATGCACTAATGGGACAGGCTTTTCTTTCAGCAGCAGCAGAGGTTAGTCCACCAGAGAGTGGAGGATGATGGTGTGTAGCACTCTGGAGAGAAGATTGGAGATATGGGAAGAGGAGGTCCTCCATTGACTACAAAGGTTCAAGGGATCCCGGAGTCCTTGACACACCAGAAGGGCCCAGGTGGCAGCTGCACGACAGCAGCTCTGGTGGGACGGGCACTGTACATGCCAGTGACAATGCCAGCATTGGTACCAGGGCAGCCATGGTACTGCTGGATCCCACTTGCAATTGGCGTTACCCTCTACCCAGAGAGGTTTGTGTGCTGGATTTGTGCACAATCTCTCTTCCGACCTGGCTCAACTTAGGAAGGAAATGCTGCGCTTCTGAGCAGTCCGTGATGAGGATCTGCTCTTATGCCCATGGCCATGTTTTTTTATCCTCGTGGTGGGGATTCTCCATCATCTTCTGAACCAACAGATCCGGGGCCTGGGAAGTGCTCAGAGGAGTGCTCACCAATGGTGATTGTCTTTGCATCAGTGGTTCTGCCAGTCCCAGATACAAATGCTCTCTCGAGTGCATGGCTTCCTCCATTAGGTATCTGCAGAGGCAAAGCTCTCGAGCTTCCTGGTTCTGGGGTATGAACAACTTGCAAACGGCACAGTGGGCCGCAGTGTGTTCCTCGCTGAGGCAGTAAAGTCAACACTGGTGCTTGTCACTCACAGAGAACGAGTGCAGGCAAGAGAGACAGTTCTCAAAGCCCAGAACCCAGGGCATCATCCCAGGGTGGGAGAAGGGGGAGAGAGAACTCTCCCCAATGGGAGAAAACTATCATAATTTATCTATCTACAAAGAAACAACACCACAGACACTATCCAACCCTAATCTTCTATGATTCTATAACACAGCTATATACAATGAAGACAAAGCAGATCACTCTCTTAGCAAAGCTAAGAGCATGAAGGAACAGGGGTTCCGACTCAGGACATGCAACGGTAAGCGGGAACTGGAGAAGCATTAATGCACACTACCTGTTATACCCTTGACGAAGAACATATGAATGTGTGGGTCATTGGACACTGCTAAGAAACACTTCCAGATTCAGGTGCATGGCATGCATGTGCACCCACGTGTGGAATACACTTAGAGACCGTCACTCAAAGAAGAATATATTTGTATTAGTATTTTTAATATGTAAAAGTTATAGAAGTTAAAAACATCAAAGGCCTAGGGATAAGGAAATCAGAAGTTAAAATTCTCACACCAATCTTTATTTTGGTCTCTTATATTCACCCTCTTTAAATATATGCAATAAGACACTACGTTGCCATGTAAAATATATGCCTACGTGAAAAAAAACTACGTATTAATTGAAACAATATCTTATCTTAAATTTTAGTTTCTAGACAGAAGTCAAGGACAATATTGTCTCGACGACTTAACCTTTAGAAGCTAGAGATGCATCTTTTTATAGAGCCCCATTTACCCAGCCAATATTTTAAGTACTATTGTTGGTATTGTGGTAGCATCTAGAAGCCCAGTCATGGACCAAGCCCTCACTGCTCCAGACACTGTACAAACACATGACAAGCAGATCGTGCCTGTCCCAAAGAACTTATAATCTAAGTATAAAACAAGCGACAACAGGTAGATACAGACGACGGTGCTATAAGGAAACAATGAGACAATGCCTGTTAGCATGAAAGACAGTGGTCATAGCACACCAGCTGCCTACCAATTGTCACTTTTTTTGTAGGCAGAATGGAGCCAGGAGTAGATACCTCAGTAGCATATGAGACACACAATAACTAGCCATAAGGCCCCTGAAAGTAAAGGCAAGTAGTCTGTTATATATAAATCTGAGACATGATCTCTACATAATGTCGCAGATCCACCCTGTTTGACACATTTATCAAATAAAGACCCTGCAAGCTCCAACTTATATTGCCTGGTATTATAAACCTTGAGAAAGTAACACAGCGCATGCACATTTTCCTTAAGCATAATTTGAAGATATCAAACCCTTGGTTACCATATTCAAGTTGTCAAGAACATTTATAAAGTTTGGTGTCTTGGGCACTTTGCTACTACAATCCAGTTGCTAAACTACCTACACAAGACCTAACCCTGAAACCTCCCTTACATGGTAGTTAGAAACACTTTGCATAGATTCCTGTACCTGCTGCTCAGGATGGCGTAGGGACATGCAGAACCTGTGGGTGGGTGGTAGGAATGCTATCCTTCCTGTCCTCCTCCCTCTCACCTCCTTGGGGGAGACAGGGAACTTGGTTTCAACAAACCAATCCTCCTTGGTTGACAGCTCTATTGTGAATTCAGACTTTGTCCCTAGGGCAGCTAATACAAGCAACAGCCAACTTTCCAATAATTTTCAGGCAGCATAATGTCTACACCTAACAGGAATGTCCCTCCTACCCACTAGAAACTGTACTCTTCGTACAGCTTCGACAGATATTGTAGAATACAATTAATGGCCTACACTAGTGCATTTTGCTGCAATGCATGCCATGTGCCTATGTGACTGAGGTGAAAAACTGCACAAACTTGGTGAATATTTCAAATACAACAAAGGAAATTTCTGGCAATAAACCAAAAATTACTAAAACTGCTGTCATGCAATTAACCCCTATTGTCATTAAATAGGAGGTCCAGTGAAATGAGTCATGAATCTAGATGTGATGGTCTCGACTTAATTTAACAGATTACACAAAAACAGCATCCCCAAAACATTTATAGCCTTAAAAAGCCGAACACTGGTAATTGTTTCCTGTGTAATTATCACGCTGAAACATTTTCCTCAGTATGAATTCCCTGCCTCCAAACTATTATATGATGTACAGATGTTTCCTTGTCTCATTCTAGCGAAGGTCATTTGAAATTTAAAATAAATCCTTGTATAGATTATTTTAATTAGAAATATCCTACCCTGGATAGAGAGATATTGGTAGTTGCAACTTGCTTTTGAAACATTAATATAAGCAATTCTTAAGCATAAATATTTAAAACAATTAATACATGCATCTAAATCTCTAGCTCCTCTGTGGGTCCCATACCACTACCACTGGGGAACCAACAAAAGCTCCTGCAACTGTGAACCTCTCTTCTGAATGAGAGAACAGGTCCAAGGAGGTAAATACCCATAACCATAGATGGCAAGACAGCCTCACCTATTCCCTTCTGAGTCCTCAGCTGAGGTTGATCAATCTTTGATCTGCTAGGAGAGGGGAGGGTGGAACAGACTGCCAGGTCTGAGGCCTACCCCAAAGTGAATTAGAAAGAGAGCAGCATAGTGAACTGCTTTTCAGGCACAGAAGCAGAACATTGAACTTGTGATGAAATCCCAGGCTATATATTTAGGAGAGTATTTAAATACTAAAACTTCAATCCAGTGAGGGTATGTCTACACTACAGAATTATTCCGATTTTACATAAACTGGTTTTGTAAAACGGATTGTATAAAGTCGAGTGCACGCGGACACACAAAGCACAATAATTCGGCGGTGTGCGTCCATGTACCAAAGCTAGCATCGATTTCTGGAGCGTTGCACTGTGGGTAGCTATCCCATAGTTCCCGAAGTCTCCCCCGCCCATTGGAATTCGGGGTTAAGATCCCAATGCATGATGGTGCAAAAACACTGTTGTGGGTGATTCTGGGTAAATGTCATCATTCAATCCTTCCTCCGTGAAAGCAACAGCAGACAATCATTTCACACCCTTTTCCCCTGGATTGCCCTGGCAGACGCCATAGCATGGCAGCCATGGAGCCCGTTTTGCCTTCTGTCGCTGTCACCTCCGGTATGCGTACTGGATGACTGCTGACAGAGGCGGTACTGCAGCGCTACACAAGCAGCATTCATTTGTCTTGGAGGTAGCAGAGACAGTTACCAGTCGTTCTGTACTGTCTGCTGCTGTCATGGGTGCACGTGGCTGGCCTTCGCTGAGGTCGGCTGGGGGCGCAAAGAAAAATGGAATGACTCCCGGGTCATTCCCTCCTTTATGTTTTATCCAAAAATAAAGTCAGTCCTGCCTAGAATATGGGGCAAGTGTACTAGAGAACCAGTGTATCAGAGAGCACAGCCGCTCTGTGTCAGATCCCACGAAATGAATGAGCTGCATGCCATTCTAGGGGATGCCCCTGCAACAACCCCACCATTGATCCTCTCCCCTCAACCTTCCTGGGCTCCCGTGGCAGTGTCCCCGCCCCATTTATGTGATGAAGTAATAAAGAATGCAGGAATAAAACAACTTTTAAGTGAGATAAAATGAGGGGGAGGAAGCCTCAACTGCTATGATAGTCCAGGCAGTACAGAATCTTCTTTAAGACATGAGAGGGGGCTGATGGAGCTCAGCCCCGTTGCTATGATAGAAGATGGTTACCAGCCGTTCTGTACCATCTCCGGGAATGACCGAAGTCATTTCCTATTTTTACCCAGGCGCCCCGGCCCTAACCCTCACCGAGGCAGCCAGGAGCCACTCACAGAGAATGATGAGGACGGTTATCAGTCATTTTGTCTGTACCATCTGTCACCCGGGAGGGGAGTGGAGAGGATGCCTGCTGTTTGTGCCGCGCATTGCAGCTCTACAGCAGCATTGCAGATGACATACGATGACATTGGAAAAGTCCAAGAAACTGATTTTTTCCCCCTTTCTTTTGGGCGGGCGGAGGGGTAAATTGATGAGATATCCCGGACAGCACCCTGGGACAATGTGTTCCTACTACAGGCATTGGAGCTCAAGCAAGTAATCAAATGCCTTTTCGGAGACTGCCAGGGACTGTGCGGATAGTGGAGTCTCAGTATCCCTTGCCTCTCTCCATCGAGCGTCCATTTGATTCTTTGGCTTTCCGTTACGCTTGTCACACAGCACTGTGCTGTGGCCTCTGTCTATCATAGCCTGGAGATGTTTTCAAATGCTTTGTCATTTTGTCTTCTGTAACGGAGCTGTGATAGAACAGATTTGTCTCCCCATACAGCGATCAGATCCAGTATCTCTGGTAAGGTCCATGCTGGAGCTCTTTTTGGATTTGGGACTGTATCGCCACCTGTGCTCATCAGAGCTGGGCAAACAGGAAATGAAATTCAAAAGTTTGCGGGGCTTTTCCTCTCTATCTGGTCAGTGCATCCGAGTTCAGATTGCTGTCCAGAGTGGTCACAATGGTACACTGTGGGATACCGCCCGGAGGCCAATACCATCGATTTGCGGCCACACTAACCCTAATCCGACATGGCAATACCAATTTCAGCACTACTCCTCTCGTCGTGGAGGAGTACAGAAACTGGTTTAAAGAGCCCTTTATATCGATATAAAGGGCCTCGTTGTGTGGACGGGTGCAGGGTTAAATCGGTTTAACGCTGATAAATTTGGTTTAAACGCGTAGTGTAGACCAGGCCTGAGTTAGCTTCATGTGAGCCTGTGGGCAATAGTGTGCTCCATATAACGGACTTCTTCTGTTTGAGAAAGGGAAATTTTTCTTAACTTCACACTCTTCTATGCCAGTTCAGATGTTTTGTTTATAGTTCCTCACATCCAACAGATGGAGACAGAAAGAAGGGTTACTTCCCTTGTACAGTAACTGATGTTTGAGATGTGTAGTCGCTATGTGAATTCCACTTGAGGTGCAATGTACTCCATGTGCCTGAGACTGGAAGATTTTTCATTAGCAGTGTTATATGTGCCCTTTTCCTCTTTGGCCTCCCAGCCAAAGGTGTAAAGAGCAGGGCAGAATGGACCAAGTGCCTCTCCAATTCCTCATCTATCAAGAATAATCTTAGGATAAGGAACTGAAGCAGAGGGGAAGGAGGGCAGTTAGTCAAATACAGACAGGGATCATAGTCTTGATGAACTCCAGTTACTGTACAAGGTAAGTAACCATTCTTCCTTTGAGCGATGTGATAGTCCCTATGTGTTTTCCATTTGAGGTGACTCACAAGAAGTATTCATCAAGGAGGAGGGTGCAAGAAACTGATTGAAGGACTGATCTGGCAAAGCAGGCATCTGCTGTCAAAGCCTGCCCAGGAATGAACACATGTAGCCTCCTGTTGCTCTACAGACCTCTAGCACAGGGATGTCTCGCAGTGAAGCTACAGAGGCCACTGGGGCCCTGCTCGAGCATGGGGGAGGGTCACTGCTAATTCACAGAAAAGCAGGATGGAGCCTGAAATCCACTTAGTCTGTGTGAGGAGACAGCTCTTGTATCTCGTACATTTGGTAAAGGAGACAAATGGTTTTTGGGATTTTCTGAAGGGTTTTGTCTTCTGTAGGTAGAAAGCCAAGACTCAGACATCCAGGGAGTGGAATTTTCTGTCCTCCCTAGTGGCATGTGGCTTTGGGTAGAAGACAGGTAAATGGATGACCTGGTTCAGACGGAATTCTGACATCTCCCTCAGAATGAACTTAGGATATAGCCATACATGCAGGGTCTCCCATAAGAGCTCCTACCTCTCCCACACTCTTCGCTGAGGAACTACTTATCCCCCACCTCTCAACCAGTGGGATGCTTCCCCTCTCTCTGCAGGCACTGGAGACAGTTGAGTACTATTGCTAGGGCACTGGCACCAGACCCTGCTCTCAAGTTCCATCCATCATTTTTAATGCCTCCAACAGTGAAAACGGACATCAATTAGCACATCTCCTGCTGCAGATTTCTGCCTGTATTTCTGCAATTTTTTAGAGCAACAGGCAGACTTTGCTATCTCAAGCCTGTCTCTAGCCTTTCCCTGCCTTGAGAGTAACTGGATTTGCAAGGTGTTTTCACTCCCTGGGCCCCTGGTACAACACTTTGCTATGGGGTTTCCCCATCAGGATAGTAAAGCAGCCAAGAAAGCACCACACTAAATCTAAGGAGACGTTTATTCTGTGAGCCAGCTTTTTCTGGAGTCTGAGAGCAAACCAGCTGACACCTGTACCACCAGGATGTGAGACTCAAAATCAGACTAGCATGTTGGGGCATCACCCCACTCCAGTGAATGCAGCTGTGACTCCACCATGGAAAGGCAAGACAAAGGGCAGTAGTCCTCCTCCTAGAGAGAGCCAAGGGAAGTAGAAAGATGGGGAGGAGGAGGATGACGACCTTATTGCAGCCAGCTCAAGAGGTAAATGATTAATGAACATATATGGGGTAATGAACTGAGCAGTTGACTTATAGCTAACTGCTTTATATAATTTATACTTCCTAGTGTTCTGGTTTAAGGTGAAAGACCACAACCAATTCCTAGTAGACTGGCTTTGCTAACACATATTACCTTCAGTTCTGGTGAAATAGTTTCTTTTTCTTTCACTGGGTCCATTGCATCTTGAAATATTCCACAGTACCGCAGATAAGCCGTGAAACTAGCATCCAAGTGTTCAGTTGTTTCTAGCTCCTGATTCAGTTTAGCTGCCAAATCTGAACTGGCATCTGAAATCAGACACAAAATAGTATTAGATTAAACAAATCTGTTGTAGTGCAACCATAAAAGCAGTGGACACAAAAGAGTAGATTCCACAGTCAAAAGTTAGAGATGCAGTTGTAAGGTTCTATAGAAGAGATATGCCTTGAATGATTAATAACTACAGATTCCTTCTGACTCTCAATAATTAGAAAACCTGTCCACTTCTGTTTATCCCAAACAGAATCCACCTAAGATGATAAGAAAATGATTCGCATCACGTGAGATACTTTGTCTAAGGAACCTACAGATCAGCCAAAGTCAGGAGTTCATCTCTCCAAAAATAGAAATAAAAATGGCTAAATGAGAGTACTGTTAATCCACTGCGCAAGAATCTCTCATAATTTGCATATGGATAAAACTCTCTAAACAGACCTCCAAGAAACCATCCTGCTTTACTACGCAAAGTGGCCCACTGCACATTGTGAGTGGGATACCAGCAAATCAAGCAAACTAGATATGACTGGCTGTAAGACTGAAGGTCAAACTGGACAAACTGCCTGTTACCCCAAGAAATCCAAACCACATGTCTTTATCCCAAATTACAAACTATACATAGTTTTCCTTGTAAATCAAATATACCACAGATAATCTGTCCTTCTCCCCAAATTAGAAGTGCATATTTGCTTGCCTTCTGAGTCAAATCTACATACTTCAGTATATGGATGATATCTCTTGTTCTATTTTAAGTCATAAATAATGTGAAATGCTTATGCACAACCAAAGAATACAAGTATATCCTCCAAATTAAGAAGATAAGGGATTTTGTTGGTTGTCACTGTAAATAATTGTTGTATTCTAAAAGTATTAATTGTTTGACACAAGGCAGAAGGAATGATGGAAGATATAAAAACCAGGGTATAACTTTGGAATATTAAGAGAAATAGCTTCAAAGGGGGCATCCCAATTAATAGTAGGGTCTAACAATGAAATACAACCCTTGAAAGGAATCAAATGAAAAAGACTCCAATAAGAAAAAGATTGGATTAAAGAAATTTGTTGCACATCAAAATCATCTACTGGATACCAGTGGAAGCAACAGAGAAACTAAGTATGTCTACACTGCAACATAAGCCCAGGTTTCACACTCCAGGTTTAGCCTAACCCCCCTTCCATCCAGGTGTGGATAATCCAAGCTTGAGTCAAGTCATGACCCGAGTTCAAGCACTACTGATTTGCAGTGTGGACATAGCCTCACTCGACTCATGCTCTGGGAGTCCGCCAAAAGTATACTATGGACCAAACTTTCTTTGTCCTCTGGAAAGTCCTGTTTTTTCCAGCTGCACCAAGAACATAGGGTTAAAGTGGCCACATTTTGGGAGGGTGCTAGGAAGTCTCGAATATGAGTGGTTGGACTTCTGCATGCATAATGGAGTGTAGATGCTGGAGCTCCAGGTTGGGACCCGGATTCAAAAATTCCTAACCAGGAGTTACAAATAAGCATATACCCTCAAGCCCTAGGTTAACAAATCCCAGTGTCTGCTAACTTGAGTTCTAGTAACCCTGAGCTTATATTGCAGTGTAGAGATACCTCTGCGAACTGAAATCTGAGTATGCACTTGACACATGTCCAACAGGAATCAGAGGGTGGACCCCTCCAACAAGATATGACACCAGGGTACATAAACTGAAGTCATCGTGCATTTAAGAGAGTTGACTGGACCCAACAAGAAGCTGCAGAATCTTAAGTATTACCGACACCTGGACCAGCCATGGGGAAAGAACTCTCCCCCATCACAGGGTTAACAGGATAAGAAGCGGTGAGATTTAATTTTAAAAATTGTGTTTTCCCTTCTATAATAAAAATAACCGAAGGTTATCTTTCTGAGCCTAGACTCACTAATGAGACCTCAGGCAACCATAGTTTAGATTTTAACTCCTTTATAAGTTCAAGCAAATTGGCCTAGAAGATATTGAAAACAATATCTTTAAGCAATTACTTTTAATATTCTAAACTTGTCCCTTTTGGACCAATCCAGTCAAAGAGTAGTAACCTCCCTCTTAAAAGTACCTAAAAAGATAAGGGCATCCTCAGAAGTGCGAATTTATGATTATAAGTAAATTGTGATACAGCATGGCCAGAGGGCAGCATAAGAGTGTTAGCAGGGGGCCTTATTCCCTGCCAAGGGAGGAAGGTTTGCTTTAGATTAACTAGAACAGCTGTGGCCAATTAGAGCACCTGACTCCAGTTAGAGCACCTGACTCCAGTTAGAGCACCTGACTCCAGTCATGGGATATAAACCCCTGCTTCAGTCAGACAGGGGGTGGTAGTTGAAGGAGAAAGGTTGGATTGGAGCAGAGTGCAGATTGCAGAAGAGAAGAGTTTGTCCAGAGAGAAATAGAAGGTTTGGAGGAGTGCTGCGGTGGATTGGGAAGCCCAACAGAAACCCTAGGTAAGGGGCACCAGGCTTGTATAGAAGAGAGGCGAGAAGCCCTTCACAAGCTGATGGGTATGAGAGGGAAGTAACCCAGGGGAAGAAACCGCTAGTCAAGTGGTTCACCACAACCCCAGGGCCCCTGGGTTGGGACCTGGAGTAGAGGGCGGGCCCAGGTCCCTCCCTCTCCACTCCCCTCCTCCAAGGACACTAGGGGAGTGATTAAGAACTGGTTCAGAGGCAAGCAATAGCGCCCTGAACCTACCCCAGAGAAGAGAAAGCGCGAGACCCAGAGAACAGGACCGGTAATTTGCCACAAAATGTAATAAGAAATTTTGGTAATTTGCGTTGTTCCTTGATATAACAACTGCTGAGACTCAGCTCTAGCCTGTGATAATTGCTTGCAAAACTATCGTGGTTGTCAGACACAGCTAGAACATTGCTTGTTGTCTGCACTTCAGTGGTGAACTGTTGATTGTATACTAATGTGGTTTTGAATTAATTAATAAATTGTTGCTTTGTTAAGAATAAGCTAGTGTCTTGACCGGAAAAAATACTGTGCAAGTTAAAAGCTGATCTGAAAAGAACCCACCAGTAAAACTAGAACGCTAACACTCTCTGGATTCAGTAAAAAGGGATTATTCTATTAACACTTATCCAACTGGCCAACCTAAGTTGTTAGGTTTCAGCATTAAAATGTAACTGGCACCCTGACAAATTCATAAAAATGTATCCCCTTTCACACTTACATAGGTAAATCCCTAAGCTTCACTGCAGGGGTTCCCAAATTTGGTTAGCAGCTTGTTCAAGGTAAGCCCTTGGCGGGCCGCAAGACGCTTGTTTATCTGAGATTCCACAGGTATAGCCGCTCGCAGCTCCATGTGGCTGCGATTGAGTGAACCAAGTCTGGGAACCCCTGCTTTACTGGTATAAGTAAGTAATTGAGAACCCAAAACTACTACAAATTATTTTAAATATTTCAGTCTGGGAGAACCAACAACCAAATATAAGTTTCATCCAGGGTGTTTCTAGATTAGAAGAGAGTATGAAGATTGGGTAGGGGTTTATTAGCCAGCTCCAACCAAATTATGACCTTTTCCCTACCATAAATGCAATTTCACATCCTTTTCCTCAATTTAGCTAGTTGAGTTCAACTCGGGATGTCTCAACCAACTGAATCAAAGTGAAAAGTGTTAACTTGCATCTATGCTAGGGAAAAGGTCATGATTAGATTGTGACTAGCTAACACACCCTGACCTCCTTCTAGCACAGACAAGATAAGACAACATGGGAAGATACCAAGATATTGTTCATTAATTCAGTATTCAACTCCTTTTCTAAACAGAGCCACAATATTTAAGTAGGTTATTTTCTTCACCTCAAAGATTTTGGGTCTCACTTACTGAAGTCATCATACAAGCAAAATGAGTTATGCATTAACTAATAGAAATTAAGACTCACTGCTGACATATCCATCACTTGCCCCCTCTAGACCAGACATTGTTGATCGTAGGTCATCTTGTGAATCAGATGGAGTTAAAGTGAAGTTGTCAACATCTCTCACCTGTTAAAAATGTATATACACAACATGAATCAGAATCAGGAGTCATTTCTGGCCCTAATGGATCCAGCTGCACCCTCCTTACTATTTAAAACCACCACTAAATGACTAAGTTATTACAGAACGTCATCAAATCAGTTATTGCCATAGTTAAGGCTACGTACAGAGTTCCTTTGGAAGCTTCTCCCGCCCATTTTCACTTATTTCTAATGGTCATAAAAATTTCCCTTTAGGGGTGAAATTTTCTATGCTTGGTCATAGCCAACATGTGAATTTTGGAGGAAAACCCTTCAATTACCTTTCAGTTATGGGAGAATTGGGGAAACTATAATAAAAAGATATTTTTACTCTCCTGTCACCCAAAACGTTGAACAAAATGCCTTCTTTTTGTGAGGCAGAGAAGATATGATAGAAATTATAAGTGACTGAAAAAAATCACCTCTGATGACACTCAGTAGGGGTATTAGCTGAGATGTGATCAGTCCCTAGTGAAACCCTGTTCACTATATGAACACAATTAGAGTAAGGCAAGTTCAATATTCTTCCTGCCAGGGGCCAGATAATGGCAAGGCTACTCTACTCCTAAGACAATCTCATGAGTGAAACTGTAAAATGTTTAATTGAAATTTCACATGTAAAGTCTTTGGAATTGTTGCAGGATTCACCAAATTTTAAACTTTCATTTAAAGAAAAACTTATTTTTCTGCTGGCAAAAAGGTATGTTCTGCTGTGTAATTACCATTCACTTATTATACATTCAGTTAAGTATTAAATCTTTATTAAAAACCCAAAAAGCATTCCAATGCTTATCAGAGAGATTGCTGATGAATATTTACAAGGAAGAATGGTCTTATGAGTATGGTACTGGACTGGGACTCAAGAGGTCTCAGTTCAATCCCCAGTGTTGACACTGGCATTCTGGGTGACCTTGGATCAGCCAATCGCTGGGAGTCTTTCCACCAATCTGAATAGACATTGGATCAGGCTTTCTGTATCTCAGCTTCCCATCTGCAAAATGGGGATAATATTTCTTTTCTGCCACCCTTTGCCTGACCTGCCTTGTCTATTTAGATTCTAAGCGCTTCAGGACAGGGACTCTTACTAGAGTATGTACAGCATGCCTACCATAATCTATGCTGGAGCCTTTAGGCATTACTGTAATATTATCAATAATGAATTATAAACTCTACGAAAGGCAACTTCCTGCAGTACTCGCAGCTGAGGCTGTGACACGTTGTCTCATATTGAGGGCTGGGTCTGTGATGAGATTTCACTGCACCGAGTGGTGGGAGGGAAGTATATGTTTATCAGTATCACACTACAGTTTCCAATAGACTCTGTACATTACAACTCAGTAGATACATAATTATAACCACTCCTCCAAGAGGAAAGCATGAATACATATAGAAGGTAATATATAAGCTATTTAGAGCAGAGTCTTTGTCTTTTAATGCAATTGCACAGAGCCTAGAACACTGCTGGCACCACTAGAATATAAATAATATTGTCTTTAACAGAATCAATTACCATGGCAATTTGAGAAGAGACTCCTCAAACAAAACCTGTCTTTTAAAAACTGAGTAAAAATAGTCACATGCAGATAATTGTTGCAGTACGTTAAAGACTCCCATGACAACAGGTAAACACTTCTTTGAGTGCCATTGATTACAAGAGAAATTTCATCCCAACAGTCACATTACTTTATTGTGGCCTTCACTTTTGAATTGCCAGGCCTGACACACCGAGTCCCATCTCTGTGAACTTTCTGAAGATGCCAGGATACTATGAAGTTCAAAAATAAAACCCACGCTCTATTACCATTATTTACATTACAGCACCTATCTACAGTCATGTCGAAATAAAGCCTCTACCTTGAGGGGCTTACAGTTCAATTTAGTTTTCAGAGAACTAATTTCACTTACAGAGAGAGAGCAGTGATAAAATGATGTTTCAGTACAGCCTAATGTATTCTTCACTGTCTCCAGCCAGAAGATGAACAAATAAAAGATGACTGCTATGACACAGTATTTATTCTTCTTGATGTATATTTACCCAGATTAGTTTCCATGGTAACAAACAGAGCACATGACCCAGCAATAAAAACTTATTGGTGGAGGGAGGGGAAGGAAGGATCTTACATCTAATATTTTTAAGAAACCCTGATAATTACCGGAATCCTTTTTTCCGTATTTTGGTACTCAGGGATAGAGTAGGTACTTTCAGAGAAAGCTGGAGACTTTAAATGTAGTCTGGCCACTGCTTCCTCATTGGTATTAGCATATAGACTTTGATATCCCAACAGCCCAGGGGTGTCTTCTTGTACGACAGATGATTTGTTGTGCTTCATTTCAAAGTCTGTGCTGTGTACACTATCAACTTCTGAGAAGGGTGTTAAGTGAAGACTTGGTTGAAGTTCTATGCTTGTCTCCTGCTTTCTCACAATCTCAGGTGAGTCCCATGAAGTCATATCCATGACTAAACGTTTAAAGTCCTTGGGTGACTCTTTATCATGCTCTGTGTTTTGTGAAAGATTGTTCAACTTGCATTTCATAGAGTCTGGAGTTTGATGAAATTCCAAGATTTGCTGACACTGTTTTTTCAGATCTTGCAGCTCTCTGGCCTTGTCTGTCACCTCTGCTTCCTGAGTCAGTAGTGTCTCTTGCAGTTGCTTAATCTGAGTTTTTAGATTTCTGCTGTGAGTCTTCAAGTCAGCTATAGCTACATCTTTCTCCTAGAATGAAACAACACACATGCTCATCAATATTCTGTTTCCTGAATTAAATAAAAGTTCCCAAAAGTGAAAAAAATATTCAGCTTCTGAGAAGATCCTTTTAAAATGAAGTATCAAATTTGTTATTAATCCTAGCTATGATTTCAAGAACACAGAAATAGTTCAACATACTTTCTCACGCCAGTTTGGCCTTTGTTTTACCTTTAGGCCAAGATAAATTAATGCAACTAACTCTTCAGAATAGCTACTGTAGTAAAACAAAAACATTTAATATAGATGATATTAGTACACGGCACAACAGCAATGTGTAAAGTAAACTGCTGATGTCAATTTTTTTAATTACTTCCCTGTTGGGTTTCACTGGTATAGTGAAAAGTAGCTGGCCAAGTTGTTTTTTGTTTTATTTTTAAATAGAGACATCAAAACACATTACCACTGGTATATGTGACATCTCCACTGAAGCAGGGCTTTCCTTGGAGAGAAGGGAGTTTCCCATCCACTTCTACAGAACTGAACTATTCATTAAAAAAATTAAATTGATCCCTTGTAGTTGTGAAGATTACATTCATTTGACATTAGGAAGGTTAACGAATGCAGGGTTCCCTTTCTAAACCCAAAAAGAACAGGAGTAGTTGTGGCACCTGAGAGACTAACAAGTACTTCTGTTCTTTTTGCCGACACAGACTAACACAAATTGCTAAGGTGGTTTACAAAAGAACAGAACAAGCATGTAGGGACAAAACCAAAAAAGGTAAGGCCCAAAATAAGTTACACCAAGCAAGGAACATAAAAGGCAATATGAAGAGTTGCTTTAAATACATTACAAGCAAGAGAATGACAAAGGGAAGTGAAGGTCCTCCACTTAGCAGGGAAGGAGAGCTAATAACTGATGACATCAAGAAAGCTGAAGCATTTAATTACTATTTTGCTTCAGCCTTCAATAAAAAGATTAATGGTGATCAGATACTCAACCCAATTAATATTAACAACAAGAGAGAAGGACTGCAAGCCAAAGCAGGGAAGGAACAGGTTAAGGAATATTTAAATACGTTAAGATGTATTCAAGCTCGCACGGCCTGCTGAAATTCATCCTACGGTACTTAAGGAGCTAGCTGAAGCACTCCTGGCACCATTAGAATTATCTTGGAAAATTCATGAAGGACAGATGAGATTCCAAAGGACTGGACAAGAGTAAATTTCGTACCTATCTTTAAAAAGGGAAACAAAGAGGACCCAGTGAATTACAGACCTGTCAACCTAACTTATGATACCTGGAAAGATACTGGAACAAATTATAAAACAATCAATTTGTAAGCCACTAGAGGGTAACAGGGTCATAAGGAATAACCAGCATGGATCTGTCAAGAACAAATCATGCCAAATCAACGTAATTTCCTTCTTTGACGTGGTTCCTGGCCTACTGGATGGGAAGAAGCAGTAAACATGATAGATCTTGATTTTAGCAAGGCTTTTGACACAATCCTACATGACATTCGGACAGTGATTAATTGTTCTCCGTGTCCACTGAAGGTAGGACAAGAAGTAATCAGCTTAATCTGCAGCAAGGGAGATTTAGGTTAGCTATTAGGAAAAACTTTTTAACTATAAGAGTAATTAAATTCTGGAATAGATTTCCAAGAGAGGTTTTGGAAGTCCCAACATTGTAGGTTTTTAAGAACAAGTTGGACAAAAACCTATCAGGGATGGTCTAAGTGTACTTGGTCTTGCCCCAGCACAGCAGGCTGCGCTTGATGACTTCTTGATGCCCCTTATGATTCGATGCTCCTGTCATGAAACTGCCCTAAGGCTCAAATCCTCACCCAAGTGCACAGTGGAGTTCCTATGAAGTTTGAAAGCAATGCTACCCCACAGGCTGCTCTGTAACTGCCAGTCTAGCCTCTTGGCTATAGTAGTGTCTATGACAGTTCCATCCACATTGTGGCAGAAACTGGTGGATCCACATGTTGGTGAACCCACCAACCTTGCCACCAAATTTTAGTTCTGCAGTAGCCCACAGAGAACACGTGCATAGCAGCATATAACATGTCAGGCATCCCCAGACCCTTACACACCTCTTACCAACCACATGAACAAGAAAATTAAGTATCCTGGCTAGTAACCTACTGGATGATTTCTCAACAGCTTCCTGAGCCAGTAGAACTGAATCTTCTAGAGTCATACTGAATCTGACCCATCATCTTTCTATCCTTCTATATTTATAACAGTAGCTTCTAAAAATACTACAATTATGAATAATTAAGTACTAAAGGATATATAAAATAATATACAAAAAGTATTAACATGAAGAATACAGACAACTTGTGAACATCTGAACAGTACTTCAGCCTTTATGATCTGAGATTCTACAGATCTCATTTCCAACACTGACATTTGGATCTTATTTCTGTCTGAAACCTTTGCTTTAACAACCAGGACTCAAAGATTCTCTTTAAAACCACTTTAATATTAACAATTAGAGAAAATGGGCATTGATGAAAAATGTGCCAAATTAGCTCTCAGTCCCTTTCACCCCATTACTACTCCAACACACCTTTATGTCCTCCAGTATTTTACCAGTCTGTTCTTCACTTAATTCTAATTCCTTTTTCACACAGGCTAATTCAGATTTAAGTTCTTCCTGATGCAATGTCATCTTCGTGATTAGATCTTTGTGGTTTTCGGAAGTGTTTGTTGCCTCTAACTGTACTAGAATCTGTAAAAGAAAAAACAATTGTAGGTTGCTCTTTTAAAAAGTGAGCCATTTCCACATTGGTGGACTTTATTTTCTGTCAGTTTTGGAATTCCTATCCAAGCATCAACTACAATAACTGTCATTTAATAAAAAGTAAATTTCCATAAGCAACAATGTTTCTATACAAGTGTTGATAACTTATGGGGTTTAAACAAAAATGTGTTTCAAGTTATTACTGTATCTGTTTATTTTACAGAAGGCAGAGAATTAGGACAGATACACTTCACACACTAGGGGAGGATTTCACCACATAATCTTCAGCACAACCTGTGTGGTTCTGCTTATAAATCCAGGTGTGTATTTAGTATTAGCACTGTACCATCAGCAATTTGAGCTTCTAGTAACATTAATGAATGACAATTTGAGATCAAATAATTCTATTCCTATTTCAGGAAAGCAGTATCAACACTGCCTTCCTTAATGTTGATGCCAACAGAATATGTATGCTATTTATTATATGATTCATTACAAGAAAGGTCTGTGGAGAGGTATAAAGCACATGTCTAAGCATGCAGTCACCCTCTCTAACGTTTTAAGAAGCTGAGTAAATGCAACATTTGGACAGGCCGCGTGGTCTAGTGCTTAGGGCAACAGACTGAGCTCAGACACCTGGATTTTCATCCTGGTTCTGTCTCTAATCTGCTGTGTGACCCTCTGTAAGGTCACTTCACCTTGTTGTGCCTCTGTTTTCCCTCCCACTCTCTATCTCACTCATCTATTCGCACAGTAAGTCCTTTACAACAATCATACCACGTGCTCATACAGCGTGTAGTACAATGGGGAACTGATCTCCATTAGGGCCTCTAACTACTATAATACAAATAATTATAAAAACATTTGTTTTGCTTAAGGATTAATACTTTCTATAACCACTTAAGAAGGTGCAGACCCATTGTACAGAAGCACAACATATATTCAGTGAATGTAGGCAGCATTAGTATTTGCCATGTCCAAGGTGTACCTGAAGAAAACAGGAACGTAACATCAGTGAAGTCTAACTAAATTCATTATTGCTACCTAAGTGATAAGCTACAAAAGCCTAACTAGTGAATCACTCCAAATGTTAACAGAGTAATTTCTCAGCCTATAATGAGCTACACACAGTTGTGATGTTTGCACTGTGAAGTAGTATGTGAAAGTAGAATGATGTAACTATAATGTTTTATGACATCATGGCAGGTGTGCATGCATGCTTTATATCAGTAAGACCATAATTAATGATCAGTTATTTTGCTTAAGTCTCAGTTGTTTTGCCCTGAATTGGACATTGTAGAGACTGTAATAATGCAGAGAAGTGTTTTGCCTAATCCACGTAGCATAATTGGTATCTGGTCTAAAAAAGCCACTTTCCTGCCAATCTGACTTTTATATGAGTATAGTTCTTTTGAAGTGGGCATCCTAAATCACAGAAAGGTTTCCACCCCACAGGTGCATTCATACACCCAATCTCTTTCCCTCCGAGAGGGCTTAACCAGAGCAGGCTGCTATGCATACTCCTGATAACACAAAGCACTCTCTGCTCTATTTCACCACCTTAGAGAAGCCTCAATCAGGCAGCAAATGTGTACATAATTGGCACCTGCAGGGCAAAGCAGAATATGCTCCAGAGAAGTGCTCTCCAGGTTAGGGCATCTAATGAAATTAACTGAGATCAAATGATCTTCTCTGATCAACTGATTCTACACAGAGGGAGGAAAAGGGAACCTTGGTCATAAGTATCCTCACAATTTTTCAGCTGTGTCAAATTTTAGAGATGAGCTACAGAAATGTGTTTTTAAGTAGATCTCCAAGACTACAGGAAACAAGCGTTTGTTTATCAATGTTGAATTCCTTAGCTTATCTAGGTTGACACTATTTGTGCTCATGACATTTACCTTCCCCCTTTCTTAAAATCCAGAATGGTGGAGGAAATCTACCACCATTGTAAAGTTTATCTTTAGTGAAAGCACCAAATACCTCAATCTACGTGTTTTATGCAGTGACACCCAGTCACGCTAGCATCATCACACCCGTGAATTTAATACTAGTTAGTGCCCAGTGTCAGAATAAAGTTTCCAACTTTACAAGTTAATAAGATCAGACAATAAATCTCTTTTAGACTTACCCAGAGAGATAAAAACAAAATGTACTACATCAGAGCTGACTTGACGCTTCAACATTTAAAAAAAGTTGTTAAAAAATAATGCATACCAATTTATCACTTTGGGAAAATGAAGCTGCAAATGACTGATCAGCATTTGCTCCTCCCTCTTCTCCCAATCTCTCCACTCCATTTGTATGAACTGGAACCTCTCCTTCTTGTCTGAAGACCGATTTATGAAGTTTAGCTTCTTGATCGTTACTTTGAACCTTTTCCTTGTAGGATTCCAGCTGTGAATAAAGGTCATCTCTTTCAGAGCGCAGGGCTTGGAGTTCTTTCAAAAAGTCCTGAATCTGATCTTTCAATTTTATAGCATTTGCTTGAAGTTCAACTATTTCTCTCTGGTGAACTACTTCTTTCTGATTCAGTGTTTGAACCTTGAAACCAAGCCTGGAGACTTCTGATTGAAGGGTTTGAACTTCTTCAGCCTCAGTTTTCTGATGCAGATCCTTTTTTAACAGTTCATCTTCAAGTCTTGCAATCTTTTCTGCTTGGTGCTGTAATTCAGCTGCCTCCACTACTCTCTGCTCTGTTACTGTCTTAATCTGGAGATCGCTCTCTAAAAGAAGTGCTTCTCTTGCTCTCAGTGTATCTTCAAGCTCTTGAATGCGAGTGGACATGATCCCGATTTCACCATCTCTCTGAGAGAGGTGTGTTCTTAGAAGGCTGTACTCCTCCTGAAATGCATCATATTGTATTTTTAGGGATGTTAACTCTGCCAAGTGCTGCCTTGAAGACTCCTGTACATTTTGAAGATTTTGCTCTAAAATTTCCACCTCCATTTTAAACTGAGATTCCTTCTCTTCAAGCAGCTGCTGCAGGGCTTCTCTAGCAGTTGAGACAAGTTCTAATTCTTCCTGAAGCTCCTTCAGTTTGGAATGTAGCAATACAGCTTTCTTATTCTTATCTGAATGGTCCTGAAAATCTAGTGATCCTTTCTTCAACTCATTCTGAAGGTTCTCTGCCTGCTCCTCCAACCGAAGCAGGTTAAGGTTATCTTGGCTGTCACTAACTTCATGATACATGGGTCCAAGTTGTACCAGCTCCTTTTGAAGCTTCTCTATTACTCCATGAAGCTGCTCTACCTCTTCTGCTTTATCCCTATGCAGTCTTTCCTGGTCACCACGAAGGTGCTCAACGAGTAGCCTGAGTTCATCAATTTCAGATTTTTCGTTTTCCACAACCTGAGAGAAAGAACAAGACTGAAATGCCAATGGTACACAAAGTTACTTCTGTTGAAGTATCAGAATTCCCACCACTTAGAAGTTCATTTACCAAAACAACATATGTGCAATTTCAGTTACTAGAAGGACCACATCTTCAAAGCAGCCAGTCAATAAAATGGATTTAATAAGGGCAAGGTTTGAAAACCTTACCTGGCACCTTGTAGCTAAAACACTAACCTCATTAACAGACATGAAAAAAAAAACCCACTCCCAAGCACAGTCCAGAGATAGTTCCCAGATGAGAAAGCCAGTACATCTTCTTCCCTCCCTCTCACAGCTAGAAAGAGTGGGACCTCTCCATTTCCCCAAAGAATGCTGTCCATCGACCTGACTTGCAAGGACAACCCCATCCTCTCCCCACAAAATGAAATTTTTCACAATAGCTTAATTATGAGTGTGTTCACTTTCGTTCAATTTTCCTTACTCTTCTCGCAGCTGAAAAAGATAGACTTTGAATAGCTAAATATTTATTTTAAGTATTAGCATACCCACATAATTACATACTACTCACTAGTGTTTTAAAGGGGTTTTGTTACATATGATTTTAAAAAAATTAATGAAAATACATGTATTTCAACAAGTGTTTAACTTCAAGACTAAGAACTAAGCAGCTTCTCCCCTGAGCAGCATGTGCCATAAGAAAGAGGGTACAAATCATACCAAAACTGAGAAACCCACATTTGGAAGGGGAAGCTACTCCCAAAACACCTCCATATAGCCACCCCACACTCTACTACAGCTTAAAATCGAAAGCTGAACTCTGTACTACCAGGATATTTTTGTCAGGGGGGGCATTAAGGGGAAAGAGAACAACTGTTTAATGAACCATTTCCTCAAAACAGCACAAGTCTTTACGCAACCTTCTATGCAACAATTACGCTCCACTGCAAGTTTCTCCAGATTATTGAGAAGACGTGGCACGCTGTATGAACAGTAGCATAGGGACCTGGTGTAGAGGAAGAAGGGGAGTGATCCCTTTGTTAAGGTTGATATCCAGGGGGGTCTGAGTTTTCCCATGGCTCTTGTCCCATTACAGGTTTTGGGGGTCATGTTCACCTAGCCATGCTACACTTCTGCCAGTCCACACCTCTGTGAGAAGAGGATAGCTTGCAGCTATGCAACAATCTGAGCTGCACAGATTTTCACATATTTTCCTTTGAAATAAAAGGAAGAAATACATGGGTCTAAGTCGGCAACCTGATAAAATGGCAGCTAACTATTCATAATTGATTAGCTGACGTGATTAGAGTTCAGTTCACCTTTAAATACCCAATATTATCTAGAAAAAGTGGGACACATTTTAAAAAGGAACGTCCTGATAATATGATTTTTTTGTATGCACGCTCCTCATTTTAAGCCTCCAAAACAGAAAATCACTCACAGCTTTGGTCTTATGGTAATACTGGGAACCTAGTTAGCAAGATGAGTGAATGAGTTTCATTGGGTATGCTCTCATTTATCCAAATGGCCTGAGGGATCACCAAAAGTTTTGGATAACTGAGTGATTGGCTAAATGGAAGTGCTATTTTGAGATGCAGTTCAAAACACTTTATCAGTGATCTGGATGATAGGATGGATTGTACCCTCAGCTAGTTCACAGATGACACTAAGCTGGGGGTAGAGGGGTGGTAGATACACTGGAGGGCAGGGATAGAGTCCAGAATGACCTAGACAAATTGGAGGATTGGGCCAAAGAAATCTGATGAAGTTCAACAAGGACAAGTGCAGAGTCCTGAATTTAGGAAGGAAGAATCCCATGCACCGCTACAGGCTGGGGACTGACTGGCTAACGAGAAGTTCTGGAGAAAAGGATCTGGGGATTACAGTGGATGAGGAGCTGGATATGAGTCAGCAGTGTGCCCTTGTTGCCCAGAAGGCCAATGGCATACTGGACTATATGAGTAGGAGCACTGCCAACAGATCAAGGGAAGTGATTATTCCCCTCTATTTGGCACTAGTGAAGCCACACCCAGAGTGTTGCATCCAGTTTTGGTCCCCCCACTACAGAAGGGATGTGGACAAATTGGAAAGAGTCCAGCAGAGGGCAAGGAAAATGATCAGGGAGCTGAGGCATATGACTAACGAGGAGAGGCTGAGGGAACTGAGATTATTTAGTCTGCAGAAGAGAAGAGTGAGGACGGATTTGATAGCAGCCTTCAACTACCTGAAAGGGGGTTCCAAAGAGGATGGATCTAGACTGTTCTCAGTGGTAGCAGATGACAGAACAAGGAGCAATGGTCTCAAGTTGCAGTGGGGGAGGTCTAGGTTGGATATTAGGAAACACTATTTCACTAGGAGGGTGGTGAAGCCCTGGAATGGGTTACCTAGGGAGGTGGTGGAATCTCCTTCCTTAGAGGTTTTTAAGGCCCAGATTGACAAAGCCTTGGCTGAGATGATTTAGTTAGTGTTGGTCCTGCTTTGAACAGGGGGCTGGACTAGATGACCTCCTGAAGGTCTCTTCCAACCCTAATATTCTATGATTCTAACACAGATTCTCCCCTCACCGCCTTCCCCCAATACTGTCCTTCAAAGCTGCTGTTGTAGCTGAATCAGGATCAGTTCTCACTAACTGCTCAGAACCCACCATATAAATACATAGCGCCAACAGGTGCTAAGAATTGAGAAGTTATTAGCATATGATTAACATAGGGAGACATGTGGGTGAGGGGGGGACACTATGGATTTGGATACCTAGGATTTTTGGATAAAGGGAATTTGGATAACTAGAATTATACTGGTTTCAGAGTAGCAGCTGTGTTAGTTTGTATCCACAAAAAGACAAGAAGTACTTGTGGCACCTTAGAGGCTAACAGATTTATCTGAGCGTAAGCTTTCATGGGCTATAGGCCACTTCATCGGATGTATGCACTGGAAAATATAGATAGATAGATACACACACACACACACACACACACACAGAGAACATGAAACAATGGGTGTTACCATACACACTCTGATAAGAGTGATCAGTTAAGGTGAGCTATTAACCTTAACTGATCAATCTCAGAGTGTGTATGGTAACACTCTTTGTTTCATGTTCTCTGTGTGTGGGTGTATATATACATATATCTATCTTCCTACTGTATTTTCCACTGCATGCATCCGATGAAGTGGGCTGTAGTCCATGAAAGCTTATGGTCAAATAATTTGTTAGTCTCTAAGGTGCCACAAGTACTCCTGTTCTTTCTGTAGAATTATACTGTAATTAGTGCTGCAGGATTAAGTTTGTTATCCTTAGAGAAATTATTATTCTATAAACTACTATTTCTCATTTCTATTATCGTAGCACCTAGAAGCGCTGGCTGGAGATCAGGACCTCACTGTGTTAGGCAATGCCACCATCTTCCCTTAGAGAGGGCAGATTAGGCTGAAAGGGGGCAAATTTTGAAGTACATGGAAAATGGTTAGGCTGTAGCGCAGAGTAAATATTATTTCTTTACTTTATTAATTTTGATTTAATATTTTAAGGGACACCCAGCTCAGACTGACACTCATTAAATACAACCCATGACGATAAATAAAAGCAGCAGCAGGTCTCTCTCAAAAGCAGCTTGTCAATCAAACAACAAAACAAAATATCCACAATAGCAAATTCCCACTTCCACCGAGTCTCACAAGCAATCCTTATAAATGACCCTTCCTAAATGTGGTCTTGCCTATTTTGTAGTTGTGTTACTGCATATGGCACAAAAAAACTTCACCACAGACAGGAAATGACCAGACAAGGACGACATAACACAAGTGATTAGAATTATGGTGGGATTTACATAATTGATTGATAAAATACGGAATTCCTGCCCTGGAAATTAAAGGCACATCTGTTTTTTTACCCGACTTGACAGTACATAACAAGAGAACATGAAATTAAAAGGGTAGTAAGTTAGAAATCAAAAAAAGGAAATGTTTCTTTACCCCATCTATGATCACATAGTGGGACTGACGAATACTGGAGGTCATGAAAGTGAATATTGTGCCTTGGTGTTTTTCCTAAATTTGATCATTGTGTGGATACTAACATCTGTGGTTACACAAACCACGGTAATAAAAGCATCAAATCTCATGTTTCAGAGATCAGGCTAATCCAGGAGTTCTCCTACTCCTGTGCACAGCACTGTGCGACAGGCTATAGACTCTTCACTTTTTTTAAGGCTCCTTTTGTAGTACTAGCCTCTCCCTAAGGAAGTAACTCAGTATGGGAAACTGTTTCTCCTGAAGACAGTAACACTACTCACATGCTAATCTATTTTCTTGAGGCAAAACATCAGATGTATTCCACCTGTAATACCCCCCCCCCCCACACACACACACACACACACACACACACACACACACACACACACACAGTAATACCACTGTTCCCTCATATTAAGCAATCAGTATCTCAAAAACATTCTCACCTTATTGTCTGTGGCACCGTCCAGTTCACGCTGGAGTCTCTCAATCTGCTCATTCAAATGATCAATTTCTTGATTCTTTTCCGCCAGCAAAGCCTGTGGGAACTGCAAAACTGCTGATTCACTATTACCCACATTCTGACTTTGCATCATGTGGAGTTTTGCTATGTCCTCCTGATTGAAAAAGGAAACAATCTGGATCATGAAAGGACTATCCATCCCCCTTATAATATGAAGGCAAAACGGTGCTGATTTTTTGTCAGTATTTGATTTTTAAGTCCTAGTTAACACTATAAGGCAGCCTTTTTCTGCTAAACTATTTTGATTACACCCTTACTATTGATAAATCAATTTTCTCCAATTCCCCTCTCTATTTCTCTTGCAGGAGATTTTTCTTAAACTATGATTTCGTTTGGATTTTTGAGTCCTGACTTCAAAGGACTAAGTTGCCAGGACAAATTTTCCAGTTTTGAGGGAAAGTATTGGACTATATAATTGCCTAACTGACTGCTGATCAATTCTATAACGTGAAATATGTATTTAATATGGCTGTACAGGTCAGGAAATTAAAGCTCATATTAAATGCACTTTTTTTTTTTTAAAGAGCAGAATAGAATTTCATCCGTTTAATAAACACTATAGCAGTTTTACAAGAAATCAGCATTATAGTTATCAATGGTTCACTGTCAAACTGGTAAGGTATATTTAATGTGGTCCTGTAAACATAAGAACATAAGAATAGCCATACTGGGTCAGACCAAAGGTCCATCGAGCCCAGTATCCTGTCTACCAACAGTGGCCAATGCCAAGTGTTCCAGAGGGAGTGAACCTAACAGGTAATGATCAAGTGATCTCTCTCCTGCAATCCATCTCCATTCTCTGACAAACAGAGTCTAGGAACACTATTCCTTACCCATCCTGGTTAATAGCCATTTATGGACTTCACCACCGTGAATTTATCCAGTTCTCTTTTAAACCCTGTTATAGTCCTAGCCTTCAGAACCTCCTCAGGCAAGGAGTTCTATGGTTTGACTGTGTGCTGCTTGAAGAAGAACTTCCTTTTATTTGTTCTAAATCTGCTGCCTATTAATTTCATTTGGTGGCCCCTAGTTCTTATATTATGGGAACAAATAAATAACTTTTCCTTATTCACTTTCTCCACAACACTTATGATTTTATATACCTCCATCATATCCCTCCTTAGCCTCCTCTTTTCCAAGCTGAAAAGTCCTAGCCTCCTTAATCTCTCCTCATATGGAACCCTTTCCAACCCCCTAATCATTTTAGTTGCCCTTCTCTGAACCTTTTGTAATGACAGTATATCTTTTCTGAGATGAAGAGACCACATCTGTACGCAGTATTCGAGATGTGGCTGTACCATTGATTTATATAAGGGCAATAATATATTCTCCATCTTATTCTCTATCCCTTTTTGAATGATTCCTAACATCCTGTTTGCTTTTTTGACTCCCGCTGCACACGGTAAAGGTCTGCTCCAACTCAGTACTATTAAATAATTTAATTAATGATTTGGATAATGGAGCAGAGAGCACACTTATAAAATCTGAGACCGACATCAAACTGGAAGAGGTTGCAAGCACTGGGGAGGACAAGATTGGAATTCAAATAACATTGACAAATTAGAGAATTGGTCTGAAATCAGCAAGATGAAATTCAATAAAGATAAGTGCAAAGTACTTCACTTAGGAAAGAAAAATCAAATGCACAGCTACAAAAGGGGGAATTATTGGCTAGGCACTAATACTGAAGAAAAGGATAAAACAGTTCCCTTTTCCATAACTAGTGTTCTTCGAGATGTGTTGCTCATGTCTATTCCACAGTAGGTGTGTGTGCTCATCACGTACACCAGTGCCAGAAGTTTTTCCCGTAGCAGTACCTTTGGGGGGGAGCACCCCCCGGGAACTCCTGGAGTGGCGTCTGCCTGGCATGGTATATTGGGAGCTGTGCGCTCCCCTCACCCTCAGTTCCTTCTTGCCAGACTACTCCAACAGAGGGGAAGGAGAGCTGGATGTGGAATAGACATGAGCAACACATCTCGAAGAACACCAGTTACGGAAAAGGTAACTGTTTTTTCTTCTTCTTCGAGTGCTTGCTTATGTGTATTTCACAGTAGGTGATTCCAAGCTATATCTGTTGGAGGTGGGTAGGAGTTCACAAGTTCCCAAGATGGAGGACAGCCTTGTCAAACCCTGCATCATCCCTGGTTTGAGAAACAACCACATAGTGCAAGGTGAACGTGTGAACTGACGACCACATGGCGGCCCTAAAAACATCCTGGATGGGGACATGGGCCATGAAGGCGGCTGATGAGGCCTGTTTTCAGGTCACGTGTGCCCTCACAATGGGTGGTGGGGGAATGCCCGCCAGCTCATAACAGGAAAGGATGCATGAAGTGATCAATTGGAAAGCCGCTGAGTGGAAACTGACTGGCCCGTTGTGTGCTCAGCCGAGGTGACAAACAGTCGCGAGAACTTTCTCACCAGCGTAGTCCGCTTAAGGTAGAAAGCCAGAGCCTGCCACACATTGAGCATGTGGAGAATACATTCCTCACTGGATGCGTGAGGCTTAGGGCAGAGGACCGGTAGAAAAATGTCCTGACCCATGTGGTAGGTGGAGACCACCTTCGGGAGGAACGCATGGTGTAGGTGGAGCTAGACCTTGTCCTTATGAAAGACTGTGTATGGCAGTTCAGAGGTCAGGCCCCTAAGGTCAGAGACTCGCCGGGCTAATGTGATTACAACCAGGAAGGCCACCTTCCACAAGAAGTGAGACCAGGAGCACATGGTCCTGTGCTTCAAACGGGGGCCCATGAGACGAGCCAACACCAGTTTTAGGTCCCACTGTGGAACTGGGCATCTAGAATATGGGAAAAGACGGTCTAGATTCTTAAGGAACCAGCCAGTCATAACATGGGAAAACACCGCGTGTCCTTGCACTGGCAGACGGAAGGCGGATATGGCCACCAGGTGCACCTTGACGGACGAGGGTGTCAGGCCCTGGGTCCTCAAGTGGAGGAGGTAATCAAGGATAAGCTGAAACGGGATGGTCACCAGGGAGACACCCTGGTCTGCCACACACCTAGAAAACCAGGACCACTTCGCCAAATAAGCACGGCGAGTGGAGGATCATCTACTTTTGAGGAGGATGCGCTGAACTTGCTCTGAGCACATCTTTTTCTCTGCACCTAACCATTGAGCAGCCATGCCATAAGGTGAAGAGCTGCTAGGTTGATATGGAGGAGGCGGCTTGGTCCTGTGAGAGTAGGTCCGGGCGGAGCAGCAACGGCCACAGTGGAGCTACCACTAGGCCTGTGAGGATCCCGTACCAATACTGCCTGGGCTATGCTGGGGCAATCAGGAGGACTCCAGCCTTGTCCAACTTTATCTTCTCCAGGACCTTGCTGATCAGAAGGAACGGGGGGAAAACGTAGAGAAGCTGGCCTGACCAGGACAAGAGAAATGCATCGGTGACAGCGCCTCTCGCCAGGACCCCCCTTGAGCAGAACCGGAGGCATCGCCGGTTCTGCCAAGTCACGAATAGGTCCACCTGGGGAGTACCCCACTTTCGGAAGAGCTGGTGGGCCACTTCCAGGTGGAGGGCCCACTCATGTTGCAAGGAGAAGTCTCTGCTCAAGTGATCCGCCTCTCCTTGCGGGCGCCCAGTAAGTGGAAGGCCTTCAGGTGGATGTTGCAGGCAATACAGAAGTCTCACAGCCTGAGGGCTTCAAGGCAGAGGCACGGACCCTGCCTTGCCTGTTGATATAGAACACTGAGGCCGTGTTGTCCGTGAGGACCCTGATTATCTTGCCTTCCAGGTGCGATCCACACCGCTCTGAACTCCTTGATGTTTATGTGTAGGGTCAGGTCCTGAGCTGACCATAGACCTTGGGTCTGAAAGCTCCCCAACCCAGGTCTGACGCATCGGACACCAGCTCCAGCGACAGGGCCCTGTTCCTGAACAGAACCCCTTGGAGCATGTTGTTTGGGGTGGACCACCATTGCAGGAAGGCAAGCACAGCTTCCGGCATGGTGAGGACCTTGTCCATCCTGTCTGTGGCCTGGGAGAAATCCAAGGCCAACCAGAGCTGGAGGGGCCTCATCCTGAGTCTGGTGTGACAGACACGTACGTGCACACCGATATGACCAAAGAGCTGCAAGGCAAACCCTGGCTGTTTTCACCGGGAACCTTGTGACTGTGTCAATGAGACCTTTCAGGGTCTCGAACCTGTCTGGCGGGATGGAGGCCCTGGCCGACATGCATCCAGGAGCACCCCGATAAACTCTATGCATTGGACCGGGACTAACGTGGACTTGGTGTTGTTTATCGGTAGGGCCAAGGTGGTGCACGTGGACAGGAGGAGTGCCACATGATCTGTCACCTGCGACAGGAAGGTGCCCTTGACAAGTCAGTCATCCAGATAGGGAAATATCTATACCCCCCACCATCTGAGGTAGTCCGCTACCACCAACATGCATTTTGTAAACACTTTGGGGTCAGTGGACAGCCCAAACGGGAGGACCGTAAATTGGTAATGATTTTGTCTCACAACAAAATGGAGGAAGCACCTGTGCCCCTCGAATATGTGGATGTGGAAGTACGCACCCTTTAGATCAAGGGCAGCGTACCAGTCCCTGGCATCCAGGGAGGGGATGATGGAGGTCAGGGAGATCATGTGGAACTTGAGCTTCACCACGTGCTGGTTCAGACCCCGTAGGTCCAGTATGGGCCTGAGACGCTCTTTGGCCTTTGGGATAACGAAATAATGGGAGTAGTACTCCTTGCCCATGAGCTCCTCGGACACCGCCTCTATTGCTCCTAGTCCTAGGAGCCGCCCAACCTCCTGTTCGAGCAGAGCTTCGTGCGATGGGTCCCCCAAGAAGGACAGGAGTGGGGGGTGGTTGGGCAGGGAGAAGGTAAACTGGAGGATGTAACCTTGGGAGATGGTGTTGAGGACCAATTGATCTGAGGTGATCTGTGATCATTCCAGGAGGAAAGCACACAACTATTTGGAGAAGGGAAGCTTTATTGGGGTTGGATTCCTAATGAGGACTGGCAAGGCGCTCCCAAGGGTCCCATCAAAATCGCCTTTCCCCACCTGCTTGCCCTTGGAGGGTCCAGGATTAGGGGCAGACTAAGACTGCCTGTGAGGGCATCTCTTATAGTCCCGTTGCTTCTTATAGGTGGCCTCGTACTTCAGGAGAGCGGCTGGGATCAGAGTCTGCAGCGGCTTGAACGTAGGTTTTGCCGGAGTCGGGACATAGAGACCCAGGGTCTGGAGGGTCGTGTGGGAGTCCTTTATGCCATGCAGTCTTGTATCTGTTTCCTCTGCGAACAGTACTTTCCCATCAAATGGGAGATCCTGCATGGAAAATTGCGCCTCACTGGAGAGCAGGAACCATGACACCCGTCTCATGGACACCGTGGAGGCCATTGAACATGTGGCTGTGTCTGCAGCATCCGAGGCAGCCTGAGCTGCCACTATCCCTTCCTCCACCAGTGCCCTGAACTCCTCCTTATTGCGCTCCTCGAAGGAGACTTCAAATTTAGGCAGGGAGCCCCACAGATTAAATTTGTACCAACCCAAGAGGGCGTGATGGTTTGCCACTCGTAACTGGAAGCTCGAAGACAAATAAATTTTTCTTCCGAAAGAGTCCAAGACTCTTTGTTCTTTGAGGTTAGGCTGGCTGACCCTGTCGTCCCTTGTGGTTGACCGACTCGACCACCAGGGAGTTGGGCGCTGGATGGGTATAGGTACTCATGCCCTTTAGTGGGTACAAAGTACATGTGTTCTGCCCTTTTTGATATAGGGGCCAAAGAACATTTGAAATCTTAGCCACCCCTTCATGGGGCGGCAAGGCCACCCTACCCAGCACCGAGGGGGAAAACACGTTGAACAGGGAGGCCGAGGGCTCCTCCATCTCCTCTGCCTGGAGAGAGAGGTTTGCTGCCACCCCCTTTAAGAGCTCTTGGTGGGCCCTAAAGTCGTCCTGCGGGATGGAGGGAGGCGGGGCCGCAATCACCTCCTCCAGGCGGGGCAAAGAGGCCGCTGCAGTGCTTTGGGTGTTGGCCAGCACCAGAGGATCCACAACCTGGTTGGATTCCAGACGCGGTGCCAAGGATGAGCATCTCACTGATTCCTTTATCAGGGGTCCCGGAGAGGGAGGCCGACGGTGTTTCTGAAGCTCCAGCCACCAAGCGAGCTCCCACCGTGGGGCTGCGCTGGAGACCATGGTGCCCACTGGTACCACTGGGCAGGACATTACGCTCGGTGCCATGGCGGGGCCAGCTGCCCGGATTGGCCACCTACGAACGGAGACCAGGCTGAGGTAGGATCTGCTGCTGTCTCTCAACTACGAGGAGTGGCAGTGCCGGCATCTGCGATGGTCATAGGATCACAATCTTGACATGGAGCACCAGTACCAACGGGAACAGCTGCTCCGCGAACAGCCTCGACGGGTGGACCCAAAACAGCGATCGATGCCCAGGGATGCGGTGCCTTGGCGAAGACTTGGAGGAGGAGCCTGAGCGGGAATGGCATCGGTGACTGTGCCGTGACCAACTCCGGTACCCTCTCCGGGACTAGGACCAACGACGACATCCGCCACGGTCTCGTCAATATCCGCTCTCTGAGAAGGACCGGTGCTATGAGTCCTGGCCGACCGGCCGGAACTCACCCCAATACTCTGGTCGGCGTCTAGGGCAATCCGCATGGACTCTGCCCCGAGCAGACGCTGGGCGGTGCTCGGTATCGGGAATGTTCCCTTGACTGATACCAGTACCGAGCCGGGGGCGGCTGCGGACATCCCAGCAGAGGCTTGCCTCTAGAGTGTAGGGCTGACATCGGCGGCACTCCTGGCACCGGCACGAACAAGACTTCCCGGGCCGCCTGGAGGGCTTCAGGTGTGGACGGCATCCAGACAGGCCTGTTCCGAAGGGGCCGGGCTACTTTGCTCTACATGAGTCAGAGGCCTAGGGGCCGGGGGGGATGAAGGACTGCCTGACATGGGCCTAGCCTCTGTCCCAGACTTCCCTCGGTGCCACTACAAAGAGGGAGTCTTCTTGGCCCTCTTTGTGTGTCCTGTGGACGGGGAGCGGTGCCGACTGGTTGATGGCACCGGCAGATCGCCGCATACCGACACCGTGGTACCTGGGTCCTGCCTCGGAGCAGTGTGCCAGGGTCAGCACCGACTCCATCAGAATGGCTTGAAGCATAATGTCCCTTCTCTTTTGGTCCGAGGCTTAAACGATTTGCATATCTCGCACCTCTTGGTGATATGGGTTTCTCCCAAGCAGCGCAAACAGTCTGTGTGCGGATTGCTTCTTGGCATAGAACGCCGACAAGAACTGCACAACTTAAATCCCGGGGCTAGAGGCATGCCCCAGCCTGGGCTCACTGACTGACTAAACTAACTATGCTAACTAACTACAGGTACTAAACAAACAAACAGTTCTGGGGACGAGCTACAGCAAAGCTGGAGCAGAGCACTTCCAACGCACCTTCACTGGCGGCAAGGAGGAACTGAGGGTGAGGGGAGTGCGTGGCTCCCCTTATACCGTGCCAGGCAGGCGTCACTCTGGGGGTCACGGGGGGCTCCCCTACGGGTACTGCTAGGGGAAAAACTTCCAGCACCAGTGCACATGGCAAGCACGCACACCTATTGTGGAACACACATGAGCAATCACTCGAAGAAGCACAGTAGATTTCTTTTAAAACTAGAGGAAAACTAGATACAAAAGTTACTAAAATTATTAAACCAAAAAAAGGTTATAAAACTCTGAATCCTGCATAAGACAAGCATATCTAAGGAACCATAGTAAAACCTGCTGAGAGTGATCACTCACAGAAGTTCACAGAAGTGGTCTTTTGTAAGAGATGGTCTCTCTTCAAAGGTTTGTACACCGGAGAGCGCTGATGTTCCCTGGCCTCTGCAACAAGTTGCTCATGACAGGTGGTCTCTATGGCAGGTTTTACTGTAGTTAGAGTAAAGTTAAATGGATCAACATACCTTCAGATGAACATTCTCTACTTGAAGCTGGCCGATGCCAGCAGTAAGGTTTTTTTGCATCTCTAACTGCAAGTTCAGCCGCAAGATTTCTTCATTTTTATTAATTAAGTTCTCTTTAAACTGTTCTAGTTGCTCTAACAAACTCAGGATCTAAAACACGGAAAAACATTGTTTTGGTAGGTGCCTTTATTTAAACAAAAATTAATTACATTGGTTCTTCACATTGCTTTATGGAGAATAAGTAACTATAGCCAATTCCATTGCTACAAAACTGTCTAAATAGAACACACAAATATAGTATTAGAGACAAAAGGGAGAGGAAGAATCCAGTGTCCTAATATCCAGAATGGGATCAAACTTCAAAATTCTAATCTCAGCTTGGAAACTAGCACAGTCATTCTGTGTAAATCACTTAACCCTTGACTTCACCTTTCCTTCTGTAAAATGAGGATTCTTCTACTACATACTTAGCCATCATTCAAGAGCCTACAAACTTGGCAGGGACCAACACTGAACTCAGAAGCACTGTATGGCCTATGTCTGTTGAGCTTCTAAACTTTGTAACTGTCTTTATATATGTCTATATGCTCTAGGAATGAATTTGGGGACAGTCTATGGCCTGTATTATACAGGAGGTCAGACTAGATGATGACAGTGGTCCATTCTGGTCTTGGAATCTACGAGGATGTCAAAAGCAACCCACTGTTTGGGCCTGTTAGGGGGCATGGAGTGAACAAGAACCAAGACTTGGTTTTGTCTATGGGGATGAGTGGCACTGTGAAATTGGAGATAGTGGGCAATTCAGCATATAACGTGAAGCAGAACTCTTATTCATTTTCAAAGTATTACCATCCAAACTGTCCATATAGAAGAAGTTTTCCTGTATGAAGTGTGCTTACATATGAAATTTTCCTTGTCAAAATACTCACGTAAGAATTTAAACAACCAAAGAGTGCTTTGGTATCTACACATTTTAAAGACAATGCCACAATAAAACATTTTAGATATGAAGGAATGACAAATGCTAATAGGTTTGTTTGTGAAAAAGTAGCTTACGCGAGGGATTTTAAGCATACTTAAAAATGAAAAATATGAAGAAGTGAGCCATTTTCACGTTAGAGACCCAAAAACTTTAGAAACCTTTTAAGAAGGTTATTTTGAAAAAGTGTTATGATTGGAGTCTGGCACATGGGACAGGCACTTTTTTTGTACTGTAAAACAAAATGCACACATTCTGTGATAAGAATAGCTTATATAATAATAAAGCCTGTTTCTTATGTACTGCTTTTCCTCAGCAGATTTCAAAGCACTTTGCAATTTTTTAACGTATTTATCCTCAGCAGGGAAGCACTATCAGCCCATTTTCAAAGACGGGAAACTGAAGCACAGAGAGGCTCAGTGACTTATCACCAGAGTTATGCTACTCTGGCCTGCAAGCATAGTATTAGACATTTTCTGCAATGAATTGTGGAACTGAGAAACTGCAGGAAGAGACCTGAATAGAGGTTCAGTTTCTGAGTATCTCTGTCCAAAAGTGCTTGCCTTCCAAATTAGGCAATATATAGCCAAACAAAAGTTGGAGGAAGGAAGGAGAGAGTGAAATGTGATTGTCAAAAAGGAGCCATAATTGAGGTAGTTGAGGTTAGGCCTAATTCTTGGTCCAGTGATCATTAATGATAATCAAGGTCAGGAACATACAGAAACAGTAAAAGAACAAAAATGGAAATATGCCCAGTGACGTACCGTTGATGTAAGAATTATCAATTTCCTGATTTTTAAAGCGTTAAATTCTCAGACATAATTTTACATAAAAGTTTTTTTTTATCCTCAGATTCTAGATATATCAACTGAAATGTTAGTTTCAGATTTACCTCTCTCTCTTTCATTAGGAGTGCCTCCTGCTCTGCCTGTAATTGTTCCCTTAGCCCATGATCAGAACTGCCTTCAGAAGGTACTCTGTGCCTGGCTTCATCCAGTTTAGACTGCAGGGCAGAGATCTGTATCAAATTATTGTATTGCTGCTGTTGCAATGCCTCTTTATCCTGCAAAACAGGGATTTTAGTGTTAAGAACAATTAAGAACAATTATAATTATTAAACATACATATCTAGAGAAAACAATCTTGTCAAAAAAACTTTATCTTCTAAAAATGCTACAGTGAACAAGTCCATAACCAAACAGATCTTTAAAAACATGCAAATTCAAACGTGGCATCCAGATATGCATCCAAAAACTTGAGGAGGTAAAATTTAACAGCCAAGTTCAGTCTGTTTTGAAAATTTTGCCCTCAGTGGTTTATAGATTCATAGAAGGAACAACGGCACATATCTAGTCTCACCTCCTGTCTAACATGGACCATAGAAATTCCCCAAATTAACTCCTAGGGTAATTGTTAGAGAAAGAGCCAATCCTGTCTTTAAAATGGTTAGTGATAGAAAATACACAATGACCCTGGGTAAATTGTTCTCATTGTTAATTATTCTTACCCCCATTAAAGAATTATACCTTATTTCCACTCTAAATTTGTCTAGTTTCCAGCCACTGGATCATGGACCTTTCTCTGCTAGACTGAAAAGTCCATTACTAAATATTTGTTCCTCATGTAAAATGTAGATACTTATCGGTGATAATTACATCATCCCTTAATCTTTTCTTTGTTGACTTAAATAGACTGAACTCTTAAATCTATCACTATAATCCTTTCTAATCCTTTAATCATTCTCGTGCCTCTTCTTTGAACACTCTCCAATTTGTCAAAATCCTTCTTGAATTGTGGGCACTGGAACTGGGCACAGTATTCCAGCAGCAGTCGCAACAATGCCACAGTGCCAAATACAGAAGTAAAATAATCCCTCTGCTACTATTCAACTCCTTCTCAAGATTCCCTTCTCAATGGATCCCAGGATTTCATTAGCTCACAGTGTTATACCAGGAGCTCATGACCTGTTGATTATCCACCACAATTCCCCAATCTTTTTCAGCCACTGCTTCCCAGGACAGAGTCCCCAGTATTCTAAGCATGGCCTACATTCTTTGTTCCTAGATGTACAGATTTACATTTAGTTGTATTAAAACACAGAGTGTATGCTTCCATCCAGTTTACCTAGATATCCAGACCGTTCTGAAACAATGACCTGTCCTCTTCTTCAATCCCCCAATTTTTGTGTCATTTGCAAACTTTATCAATGATGATTTTATGCTTTCTTACAGGTCACTGATAAAAATATCATATGGAGTAGAGCCAAGAACTGATCCATGTGAGACCCCACTGGAAACACACCCGCTTGAGGATGACTCTCTGTTTAAAATCATATTTTGAGACCTATTATTTAGCCAGTTTTTAATCCATTTAATGGGTGCCAGGTTAATTTTACATCATTCTTATTTTTTCATCAAAATGTTGTGTGGCACCAAGTCAAATGTCTTATAGAAGTCTAAGTATATAACATCAACACTACTATCTTTATCTACCAAACCTGTAATCTCATAAAAAAAATATCAAATTAGTTTGATAGGATCTATTTCCTATAAACCCATGTTGATTTGCATTAATTACATTAACTACCTTTATTTAGTTATTGAGTACCTTATCCATTATCTTGTCCAGCATCGATGTCAGGTTGACAGGCCTATAATTACCCATTTATCCTTTTTAAAAATTGGTACAATATTAGCTTTCTTCCAGTCTTAGAGAACTTCCCCAACGGGCCAAGACTGATTGAAAATCAACATTACAGTTAGCTTTTAGCCAGCTCATTTTAAACTCTTATAAAGTTATCTGAACCTGCTGATTTAAATATGTCTCAATACCTTCTACAGTACCAGACAACTCAATTTTTGATTACCCTAAAAGATGTTATTCTTATAGCCATAGTTGCATCTGTGTGCCAGGACTCTATTTATAGCGGGTAGCACTTTTATTTGCAGAGGTGAAGTGGCTTTAAAAACAGAGGTTATTTTTCAGGTGTAGCTGATTTTGAAAATTTAAACGAGGCTATAGGAGAACAAAGTAAGTTGTTATGTCAATAAATTTTAAGTTACTAGTTGAAATGACAACACAACTAACCCGTTTTAACAAAGCATTAAATTGTTTTTGCTATACCAGTCAAGTTGACAAGCTACAGTAAGCTTTTTCTGGACTTCTTTTTTTTCTTGGAGTTTTCCTTTTAACCTTGATCTAGTTTTCCCTCAGGCAAAGGTATTTTCATTACGGAGTACAGGTTCCAGAACTACTATCAGATACTATTTGTATTCAATATATGTTACAAGGGGAACTGAAGAGGAGACTTCAGATGGAGGCAATCTGCCTTTGGCTGAGCATGCCCATTTCCTCTCTTACAGATCTAGTGTACCAGTGCCTCGATACATGTAGTTCTAACAAAGGAGTGACATTGACTTCTTTATATAATTAGATGAAAACTATGATAATAAAGGTAACATCATGAGGCTCTCTTTCCTCATTCTGAAAAGCTTCAAGAACCAGAAGAAACTGAAAAAAATTATTCAAATCCTACCAAGGAACAAGTCCAGACCAAATGTGACATACAAAGTTGTTTAACAACATTTACACTATAATACATAATAGTATGCTCATAGTATAGTCAAGATTTCTAAAAACAGGCACCTAAAGATAAATTCCTGAGTCTTTATGCAGGTGCATAAATAAGTGTCCAATTTTCAACTTCTCAACACCCAATAGTTCCCACTGGCATGCAGACCAGCTCAGGAAGAGCATTCCATAGATTCATAGACTCTAGGACTGGAAAGGACCTCGAGAGGTCATCGAGTCCAGTCCCCTGCCCTCATGGCAGGACCAAATACTGTCTAGACCATCCCTGAAAGACAATTATCTAACCTACTCTTAAATATCTCCAGAGATGGAGATTCCACAACCTCCCTAGGCAATTTATTCCAGTGTCCAACCACCCTGACAGTTAGGAACTTTTTCCTAATGTCCAACCTAAACCTCCCTTGCTGCAGTTTAAGCCCATTGCTTCTTGTTCTATCCTTAGAAGCTAAGGTGAACAAGTTTTCTCCCACCTTCTCATGACACTCTTTTAGATACCATGCATACAGGAGTCATGGAAAAAGAATGCACGCAGTTATAGGACAAAAAGAAATAAGGCATCAAAATGATGTGGCCCACAGCTGACATAACTGGTGAGGTGAGAAGGGGAGAGTATGATACAAGAAAAGATTTCCTAATTAACTACATAAGTATCACTTGGTAACTAGGGCATGGAAGGAGATTGGGTCGGACACCTAGTGCAGTAATGGGTTTCTCTCTCATCTAGTGAAACCCAAAAATCTTCAGGCCATTACACAAAGTCCATGTCACAGGTATGATAAACTACTCAATCTCCCTACTGACATATCACAGAAGGACAGAAAACAATTCAAATTTAGTTCTAGGTAAGCCCATGTTCTAGCCCACGCGTAAAACCACTAAAATAAGAAATTATAAGCACCAGTTTGAAGTTTATCTTGATCACTGGTAAAAGTCTCTACCAATAATGTGCAACAGATTCCTTTAGAATATAAATTATATGACTTAAAAGTTCTTCCTACTAACTGGATAATAAGGTTACTATAGTGTCTTAATCTGCACAATTCCACATTTAAGTCTAGGTTTCTCACAACATTCTGTTATTGCCATGGTGATCTAGTTAAAGACCAAACACAAGTGAAATGATAGTTTTTACAAATGTTATACTCTGAATAAATCTATTGTTGTATTCACATAGGTGTAGTTCTAGTCCTATGTTTTAAATAAAGGGGACATGCTTATCAAATTTGAATGGATTATTTCTATATTCACTACTTATGAGGCCTGCTCTCCAATTTCTACAATGCATACTATTCTGTATGTGCACAGAACACACAAATAGAAGTGAGGAAAAAATATATTCTTTGTGCACAAAGTAAACGGTATACAATCATTTTGACAGCACATCCAGGAGTGTGTTTCAGCCTATGAAACAGCTTTATGACAATGTGTCTGTGCAATTATTACAACTAGCAAGTTATTTTCTGAAGTTAAAATATTATTTAAGATTAATAGATATCAATTCCTCTAGTAAAAACTTAAGTTAAAGGACATTTTGGACCATCTAGGACTCTAAGGCATGTTGCAGTAAATTGGTCACTCCAACCCAAGTCATTCAGACTATCAGCAGGATGCTTCACATTTCCATGGATCAAAAAGAAACATATTTAATGAAAAACTAGTATTTGAGAGCTTTTCATTCCACTTGTTACAGGTAGCCACAAATGACATTTAGGGGCATCACCAAGGCCCCACTGTTCTCTGGCAAGCTGAACCTAAATTCTGTAGGAAGGCCACCTGATTTCTGCAACACTCCAGTGGAGCAGACCAGAAAGTCTACAGCAGCTTCAGAAAAAGACCTAGGGATTACAGTGAATGAAAAGTTGGATATGAGTCAGCAGTGTGCCCTTGTTGCCCAGAAGGCTAACGGCATATTGGGCTGTATTAGTACAAGCATTGCCAGCAGATCGAGGGAAGTGATCATTCCCCTCTATTCAGCACTGGTGAGGCCACATCTGGAGTACTGCAACCAGTTTTGGGCCCCCCACTACAAAAGGATGTGGACAAACTGAAAGAATCCAATGGAGGCAAATCGAAAAGGATCAGGGAGCTGGAGCACGATGATTTAATGAGGAGAAGTTGAAGGGAACCTGGGCTTGTTTAGTCTGCAGAAGAAAGAAGAGTGAGGGGGATTTGATATACAGTCTCACTACCTGAAAGGGGGGTTCCAAAGAGGATTATGGTCTAGACGTTCATGGTGGCAGGCAGAACAAGGAACAATGGTCCTCAAGTTGCAGTGGGGGGAGGTCTAGTTGGATATTAGGAAACACTATTTCACATAGGAGGCTGGTGAAGCAGCTGGAAAGTTACCTAGGGAGGTGGGGAATCTCCCATCCTTAGAGGTTTCTTAAGGCCGGACTTGAACTGGCTGGGAGATTAAGTTGGGGTTGGTCCTGCTTTGAGCAGGGGGTTGGACTAGATGACCTCCTGAGGTCCCTTCCAACCCTAATCTTCTATGAAAGATAGCGGGTATGGAAGGTGTTTAGCCTTCTTTCCTGCCTGCTGCAGATGGTCCAAGTGTCACCACCATACAACAGCATGCTTGAAATGCACATCTGATAGACCCGTTTAATGTCCATTTCCTGTTATGTGCTAGGTCAGTTGGCCGAATGTGATGGCTTCTACTGATGATGTACAAAATGGAACATGATGGTCAGCACACAGCTCTTCAGAGCCAGCCACAGCTCAGAGAGATTAACATTAGCAAACGCAGTAAAATCTCTGGGTCTAAAGTAAGTAGACATGGCTCTGAATACACATTGCGAAAAGAGCTGTTGATTTCAGTAATACTAATTTTACATAGCATTTTTCAAATAAAACCACATGAGATCTACTGAGGAACAGTGCTGTATACAAGTTAGGTATTATTATGTAGTATTTAGTAGCATCTTCTCTAGCACCTGTAGGAACAAAAGGAGTACATACTACCCAATACATTTCCTGTGATAGTCAAAAATGTTTTTTTACAAATAGTAGTAGGGTTTTTTCAGTTCTCAAAGCAAACATTTCTTTCAAATTACCAAGGTAATACTTGCCATTAGTACAAGACTCTAAGTGACATCTGATAGAAGAGACAAGGTAGGTGGGTAATATTTTTTATTGAACCAATTTCTGTTGGTGAAACACACAAGCTACACAGAGCTGTTCTTCAGGTCTGATGGAAGAACAGACACTGGAAATCTATATCCATTTCTCCCTGGCAAGGTAAGGCCAGGGCCTGGCATAACTTGGCTAGTTAAAAATCCCATATGAAATTGTCAGCTATAATCCCTAAATTACCCTCCACTAGTACATTCCACTTGAAAAAAAAAATCTTTAAAAGTATTACTTGTGTTAGTTCAGTTTCCCTTTTCTTCATTTTCTGCAGTTCTTGTTCCAAACGGCTGACAGTCTTTGAGGCCTCAGTATTGGTGTGCTCCAGCTCTCTAATCCGAGCTGCTAGCTCCTCTATTTCTTTATCTCGAATCGTAACTTCTCGGTATTTCTGCTCCTTTTCTAATAACAGTTTATTGTAATCATCTGTTTTGTCTTTTATTTCTGCTTGCAAAGACTCTATCTACATAGTAAGACAAATATATTACATAGATGCAACAAACAAACAAACAAACAAAACATATTAAATATTTCTTCAGAAAGGAAATATTCACTCTGCAGCTAATCCTAAAAATAAATTATTGGCAGCCCTACAATTTCACATTAGTCACCATTAGTTATCAGATACCACCTGAAAGCAAAACTGAAATAAAAAAGGTAAAATTAGTCACCTGTAAATCTTGCTCTCTAAAAATGGTATCTCTTAAAAAGCTATAAATATATTAGCTTAATATTTACAGCAATCTAGAAAAACAGCAGCACATTAACATAACAAAAAGTCCTGAAAATGGAAGCACTATGGATCTGTTAAAAATAAAAAAAAATTAGGTTTAATCCTAAAACAATTCAGAGTAATTTAGTTTTAGCATATCTCCTTTGTGTTCCATAAACTGTTACTCAAGTATCAATCATAACATAAGCCTGTTTTTATCTTACAGAAAAGCTTTTGAATAACATTTCAAAAAATAGCAACACTTTCTCTAAGGCTGATTATATTACAAAAATTTGATCAAAATGGTTTGGTTAATTCATCAATACACAAGCGGTTAGGACAGAGGTCCGTAAACTGTGGGGTGCGTCCCTCTAGAGGGGCGCAGAACATTCAGAGGGCACGGCTTGGGCCCAGGACAGCCCCCACGGGGTTTGGAGAGGGAGCGCCACCCAGCTCTGCTTCTAGCTCTGGCCCCATCTCCAGCTGTGGCTCCAGTTTTGGCTCTCTTACCCCAGTCTGTGCCCTTTCCCCTCCCGCCCCCGAAGCCCCAGCCTCAGTCCCAGCTCCAGGGGGACGTGGATGGACCGAAAGTGGTGATACAAGGTAAAGTGTTTGGGAACCCCTAGGTTAAGAGACCTCTTTTTCTGAGACATCATTCTTATTACTATAAATTTCTTTTTAAATGCTATGTTCCAGTAGCTCCATTGTTATGATGCTGGCCATAAGGGAACAAACACTTCCACAACCTTCACTCTAATCTCAAACCCTGAGATGGTGGTTCTGATCACCAACTGGCAATTCTTTTTTTCACAAAATAGCCCTATTAGATATTACCTTATTTTAGAAGGTGAGAAAGTGGGCAAGTGTGGATCTGTTACAGTGATTATGTTCAGAGAACAAGAATGTCAGGCCATTGTACTGTAGCAGAATTCTCTCAGCCAATCACAGTGCATGTGTGCTATATATTCACTGGTTGTAAATGTTCAGAACAGCAAATAAATATAAGCTAATTTTTACAGGTCTCATTCCTTCCTCATCTCTACATGTGCTGTTTTACTGGTGAGTAAAAGGTTGTTCAAAAACTTAATCTAACATCTTCGACAGTAAACAAGGGCATCTTCCAACTGCTACTAGAATGCTTGTCATTTTGCACACATCCCAGATTTATTTCTTTTTATGATTTCCTTTTATGATTTTAGGATTACTCAAGACTTACGTAGAGGCCAGACCAGAAACATGTCTTTGAAGGGGGGATACCCAACCCACACAAAATCAGCTTAAACTGATTTTGATCAGCTTAAACAGTTAGCTGACCTTTAAACTTTAAACGAATATATGATTTAAGCTTCCTTGGATAGGTCACCTTAAACTTTCCTCTACCTTTTGCTGAAATATGTTTATAAAACAGTCTATATACCTGTTGGCAAGATTTTCTAAATAGATCAACACATCAGTATTCTGTCTCAAACACTATGCCCAGATAAAGGGAGAATGAAACAGCTAGAACTCCTAAGATCATAAACAAGAAGTAGAACTACATTAAACTTTAGGACCCTATACAATGACGCTGATAAATGATTGGTCTGGTTGTCTGGAAAACTCCACTGTCCTGAGAGTTTAATTGTTTATACCACATGACATTTAAAGATTTAGAATTTCACAGACTTGATACAGATGAAGAGTTAGAAATAAAGTTAGTAACGTACAACCATATAAACACAAAATATGTGAAAAGTGATGTCACAAATAGAACCGGAGAGCTGAGGCATAGGGAAAATGATTCCATGCTACTTATTTCCCAAAAGTTTGTTCTCTTTTCACAGTATGTATTAGAACAATAAATTGTTTTACAAGAGCAATTACATGAGGCTGTATTTGATCAATAAAGCCAGAAAAGTAAAGAAGTTAGAAATAGGAAGTTAAATACAAAGCAGTTTTTCCAGAGTAAGAGTTTGACAAAGCTAAACATGAATCCCTGCATGTAATCAGTCTAAGCAGATTTTACATTCAAGGAAGGCAAAAAAGCAAAGCAGATCTGAATAAGCAGAAGAAATTGAGGGGGAAGGGAGGAAGGAAGAGGGGATGCTCATGCTATTTTTCCATACCTGGTGAGTCAATTCAAAGATCTGTAATGTTCATTTATGTGAGAGAGAGAAAAAACAAAAACAAAAATTAAACTTTTAAATTGAATATCAAACAAACAAGCGTCTGAAGAAGAAAAAAAGGAAAAAGGCCAGATGCCATAATTTTTAGTGTCAATATTTTGCTCTCTCTAAATCAAACCACACTGATATGGTTGGCAACACTTTACTATAATACACGTAAACATACCATCGCCTACAATCGCACTAATAAAACCAAAATCAAGACATGCACCAACACTCATACCACCAAAATTGTACGTCAGCCAGTTTTAAGAAAGAGTTGATTAATTCAATACTCTGGATTTCCTAAAATACTTGAGAAAATAATTATATTAAGTGTGATATTCAACAAACAAAGCAACCACAGATATCCAAATGTAAATCCACTTTGGGCAATTTACTAAATACATATAATAAACTAAAAGATACACAGTCACTACATGTGGTTTTACCTACCCCGTATTGTCTAGGCTCTCCAGATGTCTGGGATTTTCCTGACAGCTTTAACTGATCTTCTAGTTTCTGAATTTCTTGCTGAAACTCATCACGTTCATGTTCTCGCTCTATAGCTTGTTCCTGCAAGACGAAAAAAATTGTTTTTCATTTTTGCTATGAGGAAGCTGTTTGCATTTTCCATTTTTCTTGCATTTGCTTGGCAGTTCTAGAAGCCAGGTAAGAATTTACAAGGACAATAGGAGATTATTATTTCAATTTACAAAACAAATGAATGGCAGAACATGGAAAGAAAAAGCTCCTTTCCATACTCCTGTAGATCAGGAAACTTTTAAAAACAATCAGTCATCCTTGGTTTTACAAGGAGAAACACAAAAGTCTTATTTTCGATAAAACCAAAACTATCCTGGAAGAGACTTATCACAAAATAGGAGGAAGTGTTTTTCCTCTCCAAAGCTGCAGAAATTGGGTGTTGAGCTTGCTTACATCCATGAACTGTCGTTGACTTCTAAGCTGTTTTTCAAGGACTTGAATTTGCTGCCTTAGATCAGTAACCTCCAATGACTTCTTTGCCAACTTCTGATTTTGATCCATCTGTTCTTCAAGTTCCACTTCCAAAGCCTTCATCTGAGAGCGCAAGGTGGAATGGTCCTTCTCTGCCTGGCACTGCAGTTCTAACTTCTCTTTTGCTAAAAATTCTACTTCTTTTAGTAAACCTAAACACACAGAGAATGGTAAAAGAGTAAGTCAATCAGTCCAGAAATATGCAAATCAGATGTTGTTTAAAATTATATTTGATGCATATAATACACACACACATACACAGCTTCAACACATCAGCACCAAAGGGGAAATTTTAAAATACTTAAAGAAGAGAGGGGCACCCAACTCCCCCACTATGTCTTTGAAAATCTTGCCCACCGACAACAAAACAATTACATATGCAATACCAGCCATGTCCAGTGGAAATAAGTCATAGTTCGTGATTACTTGATTAACCAATCTGTGGCTACAAATTGAGCTTTCAGCAAACAGGATATACTGTCTGGAGGATCCAAACTAAGATCCCAACATAAAGGCTTTTTGGAAAACATCATATTAATTCTAATACTTATCTGGTTGTAAGTAACCTGAACACACAGATGAGAATCAGGAGGTCTAACTTTTAAATGTATTATGCTTAAAAGGAGGGTGGGGAAAGAACTATTATTCTGCCTTTTAACGTGCAATTTGTATCTTCATTATTTGCAAAAAAAGCTTTTCTTTACTGTGACAAAGAGGTGTGGCCTCCCTCAGAGACTGGCAGCGAGGGTAGACCAAACCCACATGATGCACGGAACCAGGAAGTTGACGCCACCACTCCAGAAGCAGAGAGGTGGGACAGGAACAGGAAGCATACAAGGTGGGCCCTGTAGCTCACTTGAAGAGGAGCCGCCAAGGGAGGCAGACGCTTCCAGCTCACAAAGCCTTGGCTGGGATGATTTAGTTGGGAATTGGTCCTGCTTTGAGCAAGGGGTTGGACTAGATGACCTACTGAGGTCCCTTCCAACCCTGATATTCTATGATTCTATGATTAATGCAATGTGAGTCAATTAATGCTTTGTCAGTCTTGTTATTTTTCTCTCCTTTTGATGTTACAGAGGAGTCTGATTCTCAAAATGTATAGATATATAATTAAAGGTAACACCAACAGATTGTCAGGTCACTGATTGGATTCTGAGTAGAGAATCAAATTGATATTGTTTTATCAATGCTAGCTCAAGTCATGCAGTCCCTCTTGGGTAACTCAAAAAATCACATTAGAAAATGCTATGGTAGGTTTCATTAGGAAGCTCATTTTTCACATCAACATAACAATTTTTATACAAATACCCAGCACTACAAACAAGAGGAAGAGTACTATTTTAAATTTTAAAAAATGTGATTTGTTAAATTAGAAAAAATAAAAAAGGAAACATTATAACTTCGCACTCCTAGTACAAGTAGCTTGTTAGGCTTTTAACAGTTAACTTCTACAATAGCTGGAGTTTAACTAGATGGTGAATTTCAAAACCCAATCCTGTTTACATATCACAGACAGACTCTCAATCATGCGACGGGGTCAGATTTAAGGACAAGGGCCTAGTAGGCATGTGACGGTAAGTCTACACTGCGAAAAAATAATAATAATAAAAAAAATCCCATAGTAGCATTTGAGAGAGAGCTGGAACACACATGTTCCCGGGAGCTTGACAAACAAAAGGAATGGAGTTGCAGCAGTTAGAGAGACCACTCAGCACTGCCCTCTCCATATATCCTGGACTGTGATCTGGCCAGATAATCCCACCTCAGCTGCCCCAACTCATGTCCTTTCCCGACAAGTCTAGAGCCGTCCTGCATACACAAGTATCCAAGGGCATACATTTTGGGGCTTCTCAGAAGAAAAGCATTGCTCCTCTTAATTTATCAGAGCCATATGTGTATTATGCACACAACCATGTATAGAGAAAGCGTTACAGCTGCATTTTTGAGCTAGCTCAAAATTTCTCATATGCATATAAAAGCAAAACCTTTGTTTGCATTTATTTTAGCATTAGACTTTAGTAGTCATTTAAAACCATTTGTCTCCCTTATTTTTCTGTTCATTCCTTCCTCTGAGAATCCTGATCTCTTTCCCCTCTATCTTTTCCACTATTTCCCTTCAGATTCATTTTTCCTCCTCTACCAATTTCCCCTATATTTTCTTTCAAGAGAACTCGTCCTTCCCGTTAGTCCATTCTTATCTTTCTCCTGTCCTCCTCCTCCCAATTCCTACTCTCTCTTCATTCTGCTCCCATAATCCTTCTTCCAGTTCCTTCTATTCTCTTTCATTCACCATCTCTAGCTCTCCTGCACTTGGTGTTGTTACATTTTAAAATTACATTTACCCTCTAAGAAACCCAGTGCCACACCATTAGAACCTCATAGTGTATTTATAAAACTTTTTGTCTGCTCAAAACAACAATTTTGGTTGCTTATAATTGCACTATGGGATTTAAGACTGACATCAGCAGACTGGTATCATTTAATAAATATTGATTAATGAATTAAGTTTTCTATATAATTGAAGTTTAGTGATTTTTGTTAAATTGTGAAAATAATGTCTTAAACATGTCCACATTATTAATAATGTGGAGTATGTATTATTAATAATCTATTGGGCATAGTTCTGAAGTACTATTCCTCTGTGTTAGATTAAATTCAAAGTCATTAATCAATCCACATCATTTCTCATGAAGTCACACTGTTACAAACCTGAATCTTCCTTTTTTGCTACATTAGCAACAGGAACTCCTATGAATAGAAACAGGTGCAAGACAAAAATAGGACATTTTGATTCATTCCATCGTCCAGATCACTAATGAGTTTAACACAGAATAGGGATAATGGCAAACTTTGCAGCATTCCTAAAGGTAACCTGTCTCAATGTGGAGAAGCAGTTCCTAATCATATATGCTGACCATGCACCACTGTTCTTATAGAGCCCATTTTGGGTAGAATCTGCCAGGCACCCAGCGATCTCTTTACTGAGGTCCTATTGAATTCTTTCATTTGGCAATTCTTCCATGATCCATTTGGCATCATGTGTTTCTTACTTTCTTCCTCGCTAAGTGCTCAGAGCTCCTTTAACCTCTAAATCAGTCGTACACTGAAAAGCATTTCAGAGACCCTAAAATAAATGTACAGTGAAATCCTGACATTGCATTATTTCCAGTGGGACACATGACTCAAAGCTATAACCACCTGGCAACATAACGATCACAAAACAACATCAATGTGTCCTGATATGATTATTTTATGTCTCTCTGTGGACATCTGAAACTCTGTCATCCTATACATGGCAGAAAATACTGTTTCTCCTTCCTCTCGTCCCCTCCTTTCTAGAAGCACTAGTCGGGGCAAATATTTTGCTGGACCTTATGTTGTAATCAGTCTATTGTTTGCTCAGCCTAAGACCAGGATGAACAGTGAGAGCTCAGCTGAGGCCTGTGAAGTCTACAAGTGGAGCAAGTTAGTGTCACAGCCACCACAGGTTATTTTCACTACTCAAGTCTTAGATTTTCCTCTGAAGGATATAATTATCTTTCCTCAGGCTAATACCATTTCTGAGATTTTGATACAGTGCCCCCGTATCAGCAAATTGAGACAAAACATCAAGATTTTTGATGGCATTGTCCTGTGAGAGGAATGTGGGGTTGCAGGAGCCAGAGAGTAGGGAAGAGCCATAGGGACGGGCAGAGAGAGACAGAAGATGGAGGGGATGGATAGGAGTGGAAGGAGTAGGTGTCAAGAGACAGAGGTTGGAGTGGTGGATAGGAGGAGAAAGGCAGGAGCGAGAACAAGGTTTGGATAGGAGAGGGCGGGTGGGGTGGGGTGGGGCAAGTGGTAAGTAGAAGAGGAGAGGTGCAGAGCCTGAAGGTTCAGAGGCAGAACAGGAGCAGACCGGAACAGGGCTTTTAGGGGGAGGGTGGATAATTGGGACAGAATAGTCTAAAGAATGCCTGAAATTGAACCCAGTAGTTCTGAGACTCTACATTCCCCTGCTGTCAGCAAATAGCTGTCTAGTTGTCTAGAGTCCAGATCATTACAGCCTGCTCCTAGTTGTCCCTCCTAGATTGCTTGCCCCAGGGGTTTGACTCATTGAATTCTAGTCTAAAGGGAGTTTATAGCAGATACCCATTACAATTTATCCTGCATATTTAATTATTTTAGCCTTATCCAAGATATTTAACTACTTCCTGTATTTTCAGTCCATTTCCTTGGTATTGTAGCGGTGTTCTAGACCTTGTCTACACTACCATGCAGGCTCGATCTAAGATACGCAACTTCAGCTATGTGAATAGCGTAGCTGAAGTCGACATACTTAGATCTACTTACCACAGTGTCTTCACTGCGGTAAGTCGACAGCTGAAGCTCTCCCGTTGACTCCGCTTATGTGCCTCATTCTGGTGGAGTACCAGAGTCAACAGGAGAGCACTCAGCAGTTGATTATTCGCGTCTATATGAGACACGATAAACTGACCCCCCACTGGATCGATCGCTGCCTGGGAGGTAATGTAGACATGCCCCTAGTGACACAGATCTACGTTTTTCCTTTCTCTCCTGCCTATGTTCTATCAGTTAACTGCATTTTAGTTGACAGATCCTAATTATCAGTTACATCCCCTTCCATTCAGTATCCCTTTTAGTTCATCATGCTTATTTTTCCATTTTCCTTCCATTTGTCACCAGACATTGGAGTACTCCTCATTAACAACAACAACATCTTATTTCTAAAAACATAAGTGTCATGTCTGGGTTTATTTATTTTCAAAGTTAACTGGAAGTCCCTGCTTTACCCTTTCCTGTCCTGAGCTATTCAACCAACCATTATACAAAAGAAATATCATAAATGTTATTAAAGCATTTCTTACCAACTTCTATTTCTCCTACGTTGGCAGCCAGAGCTTTCTTTTGACTTATTAGCATATCCCGCTCCTCACAGAGTATTGCCTGTTCCTGGGTTAGCTTCTGAAACTGTTCCTGCAAGCTCTCCAGTTCCAAAACAAGGCGTCGTTCAGACTCTTCTTTCAGGCTCATTGCCTCTTCTAAGGCTGCTTTCTCTACTACATAGCCTTCAATGATACCTAAAATCCAAAGGAAAAAGTAAACTAAAAGACTAGACACTGAATTTCTTACATAAATATTATCAATTAACTATTGAAACTATCACCAATAGGAAGGGAAGGTTAGTCATTTTATGCAGTAACTGAGATTCTTCGAGATGTGTCCCCCTGTGGGTGCTCCACTTCGGGTGTTGGTGCATCCCAGCGCTGTTTATCCGAGATTTACAGTAGCAGTGTCCCCGCAGATCATGCCTGCGCAGTAGGCAGGTCGCAGTGCCATTGGTGCTGCATGTAGCATGCACACAACCCAAGGCCTCCAGTTTCTTCTCTACCACAGAGTCTCTACTGTGAACTCCAAAGTAGAGGGCAGGTAGTGGAGCACCCACAGGGACATATATGTCGAAGAACTTCAGTTCCTGCACAAGGTGAGTAACCTTCCCTTCTTCTCTGAGTGCTGTCACTGTGGATGCTCCACTTTAGGTGACTGTACTGTAGTGCCCTCAGAGGGCTGGGGGGACTTTGGGTTCGTCTGAGTCATTGAAGGAAGTATTGAGAGACCCACTATGGCATCAGCCCTGGAGTCATGAGTGATTGCATAGTGTTCAGCAAATGTGTGGACGGAGGCCCAAATGGCCGCCTTACAAATCTCTAATATTGGAACACTATGTAGAAATGCTATCAAGGTTGAAACAGATCTAGGAGAATGTGCTCTAATGTCACAGTGACGGTGGGTCAGTATTCTGCATACAATAGCACAGTTGAATGCATGTGGAGATCCAGGTAGACAATCTCTGAGTAAATACTGTGTCTCCTTTTGAGCGGTCAATAGTAGAGACAAAGTCTAGGAGAATTCCGGAAGGGTTTGCTCCTTTCAAGGTAAAACACTAGTACACATCTAACATCCAGTTAGTGCACGGTGGCCTCTCTTGGATTCCCATGAGGATTAGGGTAGAATGTAGAGAGATGGATTGGTTGGTTCACATGAAGTAGGAATTTTGGGTGCGGACATAGCATGACCTTCTCTTTGAAGAATATTGTGTATGGAGGATCAGCCATGAGCGCACCTCTCTCACTCCCCCTTCTGGCAAAAGTAATAGAAAGGCCACTTTCATGGATAAATGTAGCATGGAACAGATGGCTAATGGTTCGAATGGTGGTCTGGTAAGGCATTTCAGCACCAGATTGAGGTCCCACGTTGGGGTAGGCCAACAAACTTCTGCGTAAATGTTCAGGAGACCTGTGTGGAAGCGTTTAGTAGTTTGGTCCGCGAATGTTGAGGTTCCATCGATCTCCTGATGGAAGCTGTAACGGCCACCAGATGAACTTTGATCAAGCTCATTGTTAAACCTGAACTTTTCAGCTCCAGCAGGTATTCCAGCACTAGTGGTACTGCAGAGGCTGTTAACTGTCTTTCTTGACACCAGGCGGAGAACCTCTTCCATTTTTGAAGGTAAGTATTACGCCTGGTCGTCTTCCTGCTGTTTAATAACACATGTTTAACTGTTCTGAGTAGATTAGTTCACCATGGTGGAACCATGTAGGAGCCATGCTTCTAAGTGGAGTAGATTCAGGTGAACAGTACGACTATGGTGCTGAGACAGCAGGTCTGGAGTAGGAGGGAGGGCATGTGGGGCACATAGCGCCATTTGCATCAAATAAGGGTATCATGCTTGTCTTGGCTCTGTCTGTTTGTATCTAGCGTATGATGCATGAGATCAATGGAAATGAATACGAGTTGTGCCTCCCATTTGTTTGCAGTTCCTTGGTTTTATGCATGGCCTGTAGCCAGGATCACCGGCACATCACTATTGCTGTGGCCCTGGTTCTGGCTGCAGTGTCTAGTGACACTTATAGGGCTGTTTTGGCTATCAGTTGACCCTCATTGATGATGGCTTGAAAACTGTGACCGTTTCTCCTTGAGGAGCTCTGCTATGAACGAGCTAAGTTTCATATAGTTATGACAGTAATATTTCGCTAACAATGAAGATTGGCCACTCTGAATTGTAGGGTGCCCCAAGAATAAACTTTACACTCAAACAGGTAGAGTCTTGTGTGTTCTTTCGCCTGTGGTGTAGATTTAAACTGTGGTTGCTTGCCACATTGATTCACAATATTGACCACTTAGGTGCTGGGGGGCAGATGTGCAAAGAAAAAGTCTGCCCCTTTTGCACACTGGCAGAATTGAGACCGCTGTATGCCAGACGGTCGCTGCCGGTTCCAAGATGGCATTGTTGATAAGACGAGCAATCTTGGAAGTAGATGATGGTTATAGTATTTGTACCAGCTTGTGTTGGTTTGTCTGCGCCTCCTCTAGTGGTATTTCCTGGCTGTGAGTGACCCACTTAAACAGTTCTTAAAACTGCCTGAAATTGTTGAGTCATCTGGTTGTATCTTGGTCCCCTATGGCTCCAAAGTGGTCGGTGTTCTTTTGGTGAATGGGGTGAAGTGAGAAGGTGTTTTGCTCCTGCATCTCCTCCTCATCTTCGCTGGAAAATTGTGCAATGTTGTGAGAGCTGTTGGGATCTCCTCCATAGCCTGTCGGGGAATCCCCGGTACCGAGTATCGAGGAATGTGGTGCCGACGGTATCACCAACTCTTTCTGGTGCAACAGAGACTGTGTGGTGCCAACGTCTGGACCATCAGTGCCATGACGTCCGCTCAGTGCCAAGAAATGCTGTGACTATTTAGTCAGTGCGACTGGTGCCAACTTGTTTTTCTCCACCGGTGCCAACTGTGTTGTCGGTGCCGAGGGCATAGGCATGGTGCCTGACGAGATGCTCAGTGCCAAGTCCCTTGCAGGTGAACTTGGTGCCATGGAGGAGGCATGTCTTTGTGTCTCCTTTGTTAGGACCTCAGCATTGCTGGAGGTGCCTGGAGTATCAGAGATGCTCCCTCGAGCACATGTCGGCATTGGGAGTAGCGACCTGGCAGGAGTCTCTCTTTTCGCAGTACTCTCTGCGGAGAATTCTGAGCCCTCTTTTTGGGTCTTTCATAGGGTATGCCTCCTTTTCCAGTTGGAGGAGCGTCTAGAGAGGCAGTCTGCTTGTCCAAATCAGGTTGGAGGAATTTCTCCATTAAAATCATTTTTAGCCAGAGATCCCTATCACACTGGGCTCTGGCTCTCAAATTGCTGCAGTGGGGGCATTTTGGGGGTTATACCCCTCACCTAGTCAGTGTACACACAGTGAATGCCCATCTGAAATGGGCACAGCTTCATGGCAGGAGCTGCAGCGTTTGAAGCCTGAGGAGCCAGGCATCTTAACGGATAGCTACTTCCTCTCAGGGGATGGTTAACAAAATAGTTTTATCGGGGGGAGGTGGGAGGAATTAACACTAGCGGTAACTATAGCTTTCTAACTACCTACCTATCTAATTAAACTATTTTTTAATGATTTTAGGGAAGAGTGCTAATACTGCCCCAGAGCTCCGTCTTCAGCTATGGACAGTTCACAAGGAACTAGAGGGTTCAGGTGTGCGTGCACAGCATGTGGCATCAACGGCACCGCAAGACACCTACCCGCGCAGACATGGCTACCAAAAATCTCCGATCAACAGTGCTGGGACGCACCAACACCCAAAGTGGAGCGCCCACAGGGACAGCACTCGAAGAACAAACCGTTTATTTTAAATTCAATTACTGTATCTTAGTTCAATCATAGAAAAAAACCCATAACATACTAAGGGCATTTTAAGATGCTCCAAAGCCTGTCTTCAGGGAAAACAAACAAAAACAAAAAAAACAACCAAACCTAAAATAAGGGCATATGACCAAAGAATCTGGCTAGTTCTCAGCATAGGTATTGATGGTGCATACAAGATGTTTACATTTCCTTTGAGCTCCTGGACAGGTCCAAGTTGTGCCAGAGGTGTGCCCTGCACAAATAATAGCACAGATTTATGAAAGAAATTCCTTAAAGAACATTTATTTGTAACTTCTACAAGGCAAAATTTAGATATCTACTAGCACAGTGGTTTTAAACCTATGATCTGCAGACCCCTGGCAGTCCACAGACTATGGCTAAAGGGTCCACAAAGTTGTCATTACCACAGAACAGTGGTTTTCAACCTGGGCTCTGCAGACTATGTCTAAGATTTCCAAAGGAGTCTGCATCTGCATGCGAAATTTTTTTAGGGGTCCACAAATGAAAAAAAAGGTTGAAAACCACTATAAAAGCAACTCTGTTACACGTTAACTTTAAATCCACTATATAAATCCATGGTACACCCACATCTTGAATAATGTGTGCAGTTCTGGTCAACTGGAAAAAATTAAAGGTATTGAACAGCTTCCATATGAAGCGAGAGTAAGAAGACTGGGACTGTTCAGCTTGGAAAAGAGAATTCAGGGAGGATATGATAGAGATCTATAAAATCATGAACGGTGTGGAGAAAGTGAATAGGGAAGTGTTAGTTATCTGTTCACGTAACACAAGAACAAGGGGCCATCCAATGAAATTAATAGGCAGAAGGTTTAAAATAAACATAAGAAAATATTTCTTCACAGAACACATAGTTGGCCTGTGGAGCTTGTTGCTAGGGAATCTTGTGAAGGCCAAAACCATAACAGGGTTCAAAAAATAATTAGATAAGTTCATGGAGGATAGGTCCATCCAAGGCAATTTGCCAAGAAGGCTGAGACGCAACCCACTGGTCTGGGTGTCTCTAAACCTCTGACTGCTACCAGCTGGGACAGGACAACAGGGCATGGATCACTCGATAAATTGCCCTGTTCAGTTCACTCCATCTGAAACATCTAGCACCAGCCCCTGTTGAAAGGCAAAAGACTGGTCTGGGTGGGCTATTGGTCTGACCTAGTATACCCATTTTTATGTTCTTAACAGTAAAATTTACCATGTACAAGAAACAGGAAAAGAATTTTCAAAAGGAGTATCACACCCATTCATATAATCATAAAGGCTAGGGGGCAGTCTCTTTTTGGTCATTAGTCTTATTTCTCTTTGGCAGGATTTTCAGTATAAAGCATGCTCCTCAAGTTGTGACCAAGATCTCAAGTACTGATGGATTCCACCACTGCCTTTACGGGCATGCCATGCTGCCATAACACATTTTTCCCGTTTAAAATATATTTGTAAGAGAGCATAATACTCCAATATTGGCACTTCTTAAAATAGATATTTAAAGTTGAAATTCTCTCTCATTTAAATCCATGATTTCATGTCTTATTCGTAACAGTTCTCTTCCCCTTCCTGCTTACAGCATCCTTGTATGTAACTGTGACAACCATTACCCCTTCTCTAAACAGCCTCTCTCCCTCACTCTCCAAAGAAATGGACAACACAACCTTTTTGTTGATCAATTTCCTCATGTATAAAATGGGCATAATATCTGCCTACAAAGGTTGGTATCAGGCTTAATTAAGTAACACTTCTGAGTGCTTTGAGCACATAAAGCACACTACAAAAACTCAACAATACTATTAAACTAGTCATTTAACAAGGAATCACATTACATGCATTTTGGTGCGACCATCAGTCTTTTAAACCAATGCTGGCTTTTATTTCCCAAGTCATCAGAAAACAACTGGTTTGTATTTCACTGGGTGTCACACTTCACGAAACCGACAGTATGTTTCCCCTATGCACCTCTTGAGACCTCTGTCCAAGAGAAGTTTCCAAACGCAACTGCTAATGACAGAGTTCCTTGATTACATCCTGTAATAGTCTGAGTAATTTTCATCACATCCTGCTAGTTTTAAAATTATGAACATCAAGTACTATGGTAACTTGTTTCTTTCATTGACAGACAAATTAAAATAATTATTTAGCAATTCCGATTTTGTCTTGACAGTTAGTATTCAATGCTCTCCAGTTAATAGCCTTTTCTTTCTTTTGTTTCCCTTTGCATACATCCTCATCAAATATTTCCTTCTACTGTCACGTGGGTCCTTTCTGGACCAGCTGTGAGTGCTGGGACCACTGGGAAACTAGGCATCTCCCCTTCCCGAATAGTGTAAAGCTCCCATTTCTAGCCATGCAAGAATGTGAGATACTGGTTTTTAAAGTCCTGACATTTTTAGCACTAATACAGTACTGAACACTGGGCCCATTCCGGGCCTCAGGTAAGTGTAATTCTGATGGTGGTGAGGCAAGTGCCACACCTGAGCGGAGAAAGAGGACGTATCTGTTTCAAGTGACACAGGGATTTAGAATGCCAAAGTGGGCAGGAAAAGCAATCAAATATGCATTATAAATTCATTTATCCACCTCCAAATATTTTTTTATATTATATAATTAACATCTTAAATCTATCCGTTTCCGTTCCATTTCCTTACCTTCTGCTTTATGAAGCTCCAGTGCCAGTTGATTCTTTGCCTCACTTTCCTCATTTAGACACTCCATTAGATCATGGTGCTGACTAACTACTTGGGCAGTTTCCTGAGTTCTGCGGCTGAATTCTTCCTCAAAGTGAGCGTGAATTTCATGTGTTTTCTCCAACTTAAAAAAAAAAGAAAAAGAAAAAAAAAGGTACATCACAACATACGACGCTCAACATATGAACTTCAATGATAATCTGAACCCTTATAAAAAGAGAACTTATTTTAATTTTTGTAATATTTATCTATCAAGTGCTTCTGCCAATTACAAAGCAGCTTGTAGTTTACTTGCTACACATTCCTAACATGTTTTATTATAAGACTTTGTTTTAATGCATTAATAGCCAACTAACTGTTTTGAAGCAGTATTAATAAAAATATACTCGTTCATAAGCCGATTTTTTTTTTAGTAAAAAAGGGAAGCACAAGAGAAGGGGGTCAGCTTATGAACAGATATAGAGGGAGAGGTGGGACGCAGCCCCTCCCACCAGCAGGGGGAGCAAGGAGAGGCAGCACAGCCAGCAGAGACAGAAGGGAAGAGGCGGGGCCAGAGTCTCTCCACTTCTGGCCACACTGTTCTCCCACGCAGCCTACAAAGCAGCTGTAGCTCTGGGGCTGGCAGGCTGCAGCTGTGCCACTCGGCCCCGCCCCCCAGAGCAAGCTGTGGCTGTGCCACCCAGCCCAGCCCGCTGGAACATGCTGTGGCCGTGCCACCCAGTCTGGCCCACCAGAACATGCTGCAGCTGCGTTGCCCAGCCTGCAAAAGCAGCTCCAGCCAGGCCAGAGACATCCTCCCCTGGCCCTCCCAGATAACATGAGAAGGGACGAGACAGGGAGAGTGTGGGGTCCCGGGCTAGGAGTGGGGTCATATGGGGGGTGGTCACAAGGGTTACTCCCCTGATTCCCAATTTCTCCCCACCAGTTGCTGTCCCGGCCTGCCAGGGTAAGCAGCTGGCGCGCTGGGATACTTTGTTTACTTAGGTTTACCTCCATGCCTGCGGACGCTCGAGGTAAACAAACCAACGCTCGAGGTAAACAAACCATCTTGGCCCACCACCGGCTTATCCTGATGGCCCGGGAGCCAAAGTTTGCTGACCCTTGAATTACAGCATCAGCTTATGAACAGGTTATAAAAATTTTTAATTTTTACTTACCCATCTTGAGCGAGTCGGCTTATAAATGAACCAGCTTATGATCAAGTATATACAGTAGGTCTTTTCAAACAACTACCTCACCACACAACGAATGACTTTAAAAATGAGTTTTGTGGCTCACTGCTGTTCTCACTGAAGTCAAAGGTAATTTTGCTACTGGCTCCCAGTGGAGTCAAAAGTTTCTCTTTAGAGTTACAGAGATTCACAATATTGTGAAAACACATGATGGATCTTTCGCCTTGCAGTGCTTAACTCAATTCCAAGTTCTCAGTTTGCCATCACTGAAACATCTACAGGTTTCATCTTTCAGCTACGTACAAGTTTTCATTGTAAAAGTCTTCCACCCCTTTTCACACTATGTAAGCCATGCAAAGTATATTTGCAAGTATGTGGGGTTAGGATCCTTCATAATTGCCTTTTACCCCTTTCCTAAGAAGCCTCTGTCATGACAGTTTTCCTCAGTAGAAATGGCCCCCTCCAGGGTCCGTCATCACTGTTCTGTGTAGGAAGATCGCTTCAGAGGGGTCTAAAAACCCTCCTCTGCCCTTTGCTTCACTACAGGAAACCTGAAAATCCTAATTCTGCTCTCCAACAAGGAAGCTGAATGCATATCTATTAAACTGGTGGGTAAAGTTCCAGTTTAAACCTTGCCATGACAACAAACATCTTGTTTCATTATTACAAGCACCCCCTAAAATACGGATGGCATATAATCTAATTCAGGTCCAAAATACAGTAGAACCTCAGAATAACGAACACCTCGAGAATGGAGGTTGTTCATAACTCTAAACAAAACATGATGGTTGATTTTTCAAAGGTTTACAACTGAACACTGACTTAATACAGCTTTGGAACTTTACTATGCAGAAGAAAAATGCATCTTAATTTAAATGAAGCAAGCACAGAAACTGTTTCTTTACCCTGTCAAATCTTTTCTTAAAAAAAAACCTTTCCCTTTATTTTTTTAGTTTACGTTTAACACAGTACTGTTCTGTACAATGCTTATTTTTCAGTCTCCCCTGCCTGATTGCATACTTTCGGTTCCAAATGGGGCGTGTTGTTGACCAGTCAGTTCATAACTTTGGTGTTAGTAACTCTGATGTTCTACTGCACATATTAACAGACATTGCCAGAACAGTTCTCATAGGTAATGAGGGCAGAATCTTCAATGCAGCAAGTAGGAAGATGTGTACAGATTTCTTATTGGAAATGTGAGCTGTGTACATAGCTTTTCATTCACTTCCCCAAGAACTCAATCCTACAAAATGCTGAATGCCTTAATGCCCAAGGGTCTCAGCATGTCACAGGATCAGACCACAATTGTCTACGCCAGGGGTCGGCAACCTTTCAGAAGTGGTGTGCTGAGTCTTCATTTATTCACTCTGATTTAAGGTTTTGCATGCCAGTAATACATTTTAATGTTTTTAGAAGGTGTCTTTCTATAAGTCTATAATATATAAGTAAATTATTGTTGTATGTAAAGAAAATAAGGTTTTTTAAAATGTTTAAGAAGTTTCGTTTAAAATTAAATTAAAATGCAGAGCCCCCCGGACCAGTGGCCAGGACCCAGACCGCGTGAGTGCCCACTGAAAATCAGCTACCATAGGTTGCCTACACCTGGGCTATGACAATATGTAGCTAAAGGCTGAGATCTAGTTTTACTTGTTTAGTTGATTCTGTAACGAGCTCTAGAAGTTTCTCCACAGCAGTGCGCAAACGGCGACAAATTTTCAGGATCATCTCTTCATTCTCAAATGCCATGTCTGGGCTTGCAAAAACACTCTCACATAAGTGCTGGCTCAGCTCAGACCCTTCATCGGTCACTGCAGACATCTGGTTGTGTTCTGTCAGAGTTTCATCCAGCAGGTCACCTACCAAAAAAATGAGTTAGAAAAAACACTATTACAAAAAATTATTCCAGAAACAGCTACTCGTTACACAACTGACTGACACTATCATATGCAAATGTAACAGTAACACTGCTTGAGACTGAGCGATGTTTACAGTATATACTCATTCATTAGCCCATTCATTTATAAGCCCACCCCTCAAGATGGATAAATAAAAACAGCAAAAACTGTATGACTCTTTCATAAGCTGACCCTATGTTTCAGGGGTTGGACAACTTTGGCTCCCAGCCCATCAGGGTAAGCCGCTGGCGGGTCGGGACATTTTGTTTACCAGGAGCATTCACAGGCACAGAGCCCCTCAGCTCCCAGTGGCCGCGGTTTGCCGTTCCCAGCAAAGGGGAGCTGCGGGAAGTGGCATTAAGAGGATTAAAGCAGGATATTGAAGAGTCTATCATAACTCTGGAGAAGCCCATTAGGTGGACATGGAGAACACTGTAATATAAAATACCCATGTGGACAGCCTTGTCTGTATGATATGAAATTAATAGTATCTTAAAAAATTAACTATGCCCAGACTGACACTCACTTTTTTCTAGGTCATGCTTCTCTCTGGCTTTGAAATGCTGTATGAATCCCACTTCTTCCATTATGCTGCGGCTTTCTCTAGAATCTCCAGATGCCAGACTGTCATCGAGACAGAGACCAATTTTCTTACAGATAAGGTCTTCTGTGGCGATAGTGGCCTTTACCATTTCCACAAATAATTTCAAAACTTGCTGGTAAGATTCCTGCAGTTTTTTCCTAGAACGGAAATATCATACAGTGCAAAGTATAGGATATTCAACTAGAAGAGGTACTTAAATATTGATAACACTTTAAAAATTCAAAACCTCTCTGCAGGTTTGAGAGATTCTGTGACACAGCATGTTATCAATATTTAAATGCCTCTTCTAGTAAGGATGCCACTTTGCAGCTATTTTCACTACTAAATTCCCAAACAAATGAAGGATTAATTGTTAAATTAGACCTTGAGACTTTGTCTCTTCATTGCTCTATCAGAATCCCAAACAATCGCTGTCTCCCAATAACAAAAACGTCTGTAAAATATTCATTTGTTATTACAAGCTTCTTATACCATTCATACATATTAGATAAGTATTGCAAATTAATTGAAGGTTTCATGCCATCATTTTTCAACTGACTAGTTATGTATTAATGAAGGTAGGAGACATCTGGATGTTTGCTAAGCTTCTCCACACTAAAGAACATTACAAATATGATGAAAATTCTTTTCATAAAATAATGGCAATAATTTGAGTTCTCGCTAGTGTGTCCTGCACAATAATTCTTTAGCTCTGGAAAATACATGCTAATCAAATCCAGTTCCTCTTCTGCTCTCTGTCCTGTCCCCAGAGTTCTGCCCCTAGTTACTTTTAACTCACTCTGAGGAGCTCATCTGCTCCCACAATTTCAGCTACCACGCCTATGCAGATGACTGACATCTCTTTCTTCCCTCCTGATCTCCCATCCACATTGAAATACTATATTTCCAAACGTGGTCTCCTGGATGGACCACTTCTCTCTTACACACAGTGAAAATTTAACAGGCCTTCCTCCTCCTCTCTCCACCACTGTCCCCAGCTTACAGCACAGAGCTTGTGAGCCTGTAGTGCTCAACACTCTCCTGCACCACATTTAGTTTTAAGCAAATTCTTGCTTTTCACTCTACGCTCTTAAAAATCATGCTTTCCTTCTCCATCCTTGGTCACCATTGACTAGTGTATCCCTCTCATGACTGGCCTTCATGATGCCTAACTTAATTCTAACCTCTGAAGAAATGAGACTGCAAAAATTAACTTAATTCCTACAATAATGGCCACTCTCTCCAGCCTTCAAACTGCTCCAATGGCTTCCCCTTGTTTTCCATATTCTACTCAAGCTTCTCATCTTTATGGCATGGCATGATTCCACTTTTGCCTCTCCTATTTTCTCCTACTCTCAATTCTGCTTTCTACACTTCAACATCCCCACTTCCTGAAAATCTTTTTGTATCTTTATTCCACTCTCGTCTTTGCACCTTCCATTCAAATCCATTCCATGCACCTGGATCTCCTTTCTTTTGTTTTTGCACAAACTGATCTCTCTCTCCTCACTCACGGGTCTCTTAAAAAAAAAAAAAAAAAAAAAAAACTGCACACACACCACACTGCTAATACTAATGGGGGAATTCTGCACCATTGTGTGTGTGCAGAATTCATGTCCCCCACAGAATTCTTTGCTTTCCTGCAGAAAAATGACTGTCTGACAAGGAAGCAAAGGGAACCTACAAGAGCAGTCACACACCAATCCCTACCTGCGCAGATACATCATTTCAAGCACCCAGAGCAGCTGGCAGACAGGTAAATCACCACAGGGCAGGTGACACCCCAAACAGTGGCTCCTACTCTGAGACGGGATATCAGCTGCTAGTCCCAGCTGCGCTGGAGGCAGGAGAGGACGAGATTTCCTCTTCCCCTGCAAGGAGTGGCTGTGTCAGACCCACCCCCAGAAACCTCCCCCAGCTGCAGGAAATTCAGCATCCTCCCCTGCTTCCTGCTCCCATCACTCCTCAGCTGCAGGGGGAGTGGGTCATTATACGGGGAGCTGATCCCCTATCCACTCAACCCCTGTGCATCTGGACATCCCATACCCAGACACCCCCACAAAGCCTCATCCCATGCAACCAGAACCTCCCTAGCCCTCTATACCCAAACCCCACCCCACTGAAGCTCAACCCCTACATCTGGACCCCCCCCATGCACCCAGACCACCCCCCACTGACCTCCCTGCACTCAAACCCCACCCAGACGAGCCCCATTTCCTTGCACCCTCGAACCCCCACATCCAGACCCCCACGCCACTGACCCCCAACTAGCTTCACCCAGACCCCCACCCCACCTAGCCCCACTCCCCCAGCACCCAGACCTACCTGCTGAGACCCCCATATCCTGACCCCTCCGTTGAGCCCCAACCACCTCCACCTGGAAGCCCCCACACGAGTCTCATTGCCCACACACCTGGAACCCCCCCACAAGCCTTTGTGCATCCAGATCTCCCCACACCTAGACTGCCCCACTGAGCTGCCTGCACCTAGATTGCCCCCAGTTCTGCCTGGTTGAACTTGCCTGCCTCACACCTGGTGCACCTAGCGCAGAGGGGCAGGTGCCCCAGGGTATTTCTGGGGCAGGCCCCAGGCCTTGTGCTGTGTCACGGTCGGGTGCAGCCCCACCACTGAGTCTGTCCCAGGTGTGTGTGTGTGGGCCTGTGCTCCCCCTGCATTTATTTACTGACAAATAAAATGTGGAGAATTTTAAAATATTGTGTACATAATTTTTAATATTTTGGTGCAGAATGCCCTCAGGAGTAACTACATAAACGTTTTCAACCATAACCCATCAGATATAGAACATATATTTCTACATTTTAAAAACTAAAACCTACAGAGCTTCTGTTTTGGTATATAGAAATGCTACATCCTTCTCTGTTGTACAGCCCTGGAGCACATTCTTGGCAATCAAATAAATAATAGTCACCACCATGTGTGATATTTAAAGTATCGACTCTGATCCCTGAGGCAATAAACTACAGTAAAAAAAAAAAAAAACTACTCTCAGAATCTGGCAAATTAACAGATTATGAAGACAGTGTCAAATGAATTGCAGCAATTCTAATCTGGATCTTTCAAAAGATATGAATAATAAATTCAGGACACTGTTGTTGAAAGTATCAGAGGAGTAGCTGTGTTAGTCTGGATCTGTAAAAGCAGCAGAGAGTCCTGTGGCACCTTATAGACTAACGGACCTATTGGAGCATGAGCTTTCATGGGTGAATACCCACTTCATCGGATGCATGTCATTTTATGCATGCATCCGACTAAGTGCGTATTCACCCACGAAAGCTCACGCTTCAATACGTCCGTTAGTCTATAAGGTGCCACAGGACTCTTTGCTGTTGTTGAAACAGACCATGCATACAAACATACCTGTAATTGGCATCTATGTAAACATGGTCATTTCCAACACTGGCATATTTGCATTTGTAAAGGTCAAAAGAAGTCAACAGTGACACATTCTGACAAAACTTAATTTAAACTTTACAGTGTACAGAGTTTTTCCAGAGTTTGCCTACCATGAGATAAAGACTACACATTACTCTTATTCCAATCATCAATATGATTACTCCATTATAGCGTCTACTTTCAATAACTACTCAGTTTCAATTGTTTCCTAAAGAGATTCTAATGTACCCAGAGGTAAACTGAAAACAGAAAGAAAGAATCTACCCTGCTCTTCCATCTGACCTCAAAAAAGCCTTCACCTTTCTTTTCAAACTCTGATCAGATAATAAACAGATACCACAGTTAATGAAGTGGGTATCAGAATGGTATCCTAGATTTTTTGAATGTAAAGTAAAGACTAACAGTGACTTGGATATGCTTCAAAGATAGCAAAAACATTGTCACCTTCCTATACATTTAACTTGGCTTAGTTACTTTTTCGTTTACAGAAGGAAAAAAAACAGATATAAGACATTGCACAGTATATATCTCAAAATAAGCTAACCTTTCATTCTGGGACAGTTCAATATCAGATCTCAACATAGCTACCAAGTACTCTCCTTCTTGGTTTTCTCTGTCTCGTCGCTGTAAGAGGGTCTCTAGCTCAGAGTTAGTCTTCTCCAACTCATGATTTAAAGACTCCACTTTCTTTTCCAGCTGTGGGAAATGGACCAACAAGGCAAGGGATAAAAAGCCAGTCATTTTTACCAAACTACTAGAGCTTTATTCAGTTATTTTATTATGAAATCTCATCTACAACACAGAGAATCACAAACAGCTCTGGAGACCACATTCCATTTATAATGGATTCTAATACCACAAGAGTTGGAGGACATGAGAAAGACTAAAACAGAATGATGTTAAAATGGTTCTCTCTCTTTCTAGTACAGTTTTGTTTAAAGTCGCTGTTCAATCTGCATCCATGGTCTCAGAACATTCAAGAAATGCTGGCAAGTTATATAACCTCTTAATGACATTTCAGTTTGTTTTGCATTAACTTTCTCCATTCATATCTGAAGGACAGAAAGCAGTGCTCTGGCAGAATTTTCTACAGTGCAGCACAAACTTCAACAGTGAATTGACTCAATAAGATCATATCCCAACCAACATTTCTCCATTCTTTATCCCAGTAAACCATTTTTGTCCAGAAAATATCCTTTAGTCTCTGCTCTCATTTTTGTGTTGTCTTCAATATGCTGCTCTTTAAAAAGCAAATAATGCTTTAACTGCTGGCTGCTATCAAGCATATTTACATAAATAACATTACACCTGATCACCTGAACAAACCATTACTGTGGCAACAACTTTGCCTCACCACAAAGCAAGTATTTAACTACACTTTGTCTTTGAAGAGGGAAAAGGAGAGACCAGGGTAAAAAGCGTTCCATTTCCCTGCCAATTTTCTGCCATTATTCATTAAACACTGTATGAAGAGCACAAAATAACATGCTCTTCTTGAAGTTACTATTACCAATTTTCAGTTTTTCTACTAAACAGAAAATGAAGTTTCTTTGCAGAATAGTTTTGATGTAACAATTCTACATTTTGAGCATCTGCATTGAATGTTGGCCAACAACATTAAAATAAACACTGGGATTCTGCTGAATTGTTAGAACGGAGCACCACAAGTAAACTGGTATTTTATTCCCCCCTTTCATTTCCAACATTGACAACTCATCTTCACTTTTAATTTAGTATAAGTATGAAAAACAGCTAATTTTAATTCATTTGCTGTTTCTAAATTTCCTGTTTAAGGGCTAGTCTACACTGGAAACACTAAAGCACTGCCATGGCAGCACTTTAACATGGCTTGTGTAGTCACGGCAGAGCGCTGGAGGAGAGCTCTCCCAATGCTCTAAAGAAAACCCACCTCCACGAGAGGTGCGGCTCCTAGTGTTGGTGCACTGTTTACCCTGGCACTTTACAGCGCTGAAACTTGCTGCGGTCAGGAGTGTTTTTCATACCCCTGAGCAAGAAAGTTGCAGCACTGTGAAGTGGCAGTGCAGACAAGCCCTAAGACACTCAGCCTTTACAGTCTGTCACTGCCCATCCTAAAGCCTGAAGGGAATCTTGATTCTACCAAGATTTCTGTTCTGCAAGAGCTTTCTAAACAAGCTAAATTAGGTCTTGTCTACACTGGCAAGTTACTGCGCAGTAAAGCAGCCTTCTGTGGTGTAACTCCTGAGGTGTACACACTGCCAACCCACTTAGTGTACAGAAACTCCTCAGTTGCAGTGTTGCAAAAAATGCACCTCCAGGAGAGAGTCCTAAGCCTTAAAGCGCAGAGGCTCCAGCACTGTATTGGCAGTATAAACACATTACAGCACAAAAAGCAATCAATTGGCCTCCTGAAGTGTCACATAATCCCTCAAGTGGCCACTCTGCTCATTGTTTTGAACTTGGCTGCCCTGGAGACATGCACCCCTCCCTTTCAAAGCTCCTTTTCTGACAGCTCTTGCATGCTATGCCAGTCTGCTCTGGGACACAGAGCAAACCATTCATGTGGAATGGTCCTGCTGTTCAACACAGAGGCAGGAGTGCCTGCCTGCCTGCCTGCCCAGAGAGAGAGGGACACACACACACACACACAGATAGATAGATAGCTGGAAAGGGAGTAGGGGACTGATGTTAGAGTTCCCCCTCCCCAGTGCCGGGTTTACAATAGTGCCAGTGGCGTCATGGACTCAGGCCCATGCTCGTAAGGGGCCCCAGCCTGCTCCGCTTGCACTGTGCCCTGAGACCCCACTGGCTCCCCCTGCCCACCACTTGCTCCTCTCAGCCCGCCCACCAGCTGGCCAAGGCTTCTCTCCGCCCCCTGGCCCCACTCCCCCTGCTCCTCTCTGCCCCTTGGCCGGACCCCAATGCACCTCCAGCTCCAGGCAGTCTCTGCTTCCCACCACATGTGGGGCCCCACCTGTCTCCCTGGAGCTGAGCCGCCTGGGACTGGTGCAGAAGCCCAGCCAGTCTCAGCCAGGTGTGTGGGGGGAACAGTGTGGGGAGCTTGGCTGGGTCCCTCCAGGCAAGTGCGTTTTCAGGGAGCCTGGCCGGGCAGGCCCTGGCTGATTGTGCCACTCCCAATGGGCCAGAGCAATTCCCCACCCCGGGACCGGCCCTGGCGCCGCTGCCATCTCAGCCCATCAGACAAAGTCGCCTCACAGCAGAGCAGGTGAGTGCGGCCAGGAGGCAGGACATGGGAGAGTGGGTCTCTTGGGGGGTGAGGGGTGAAGATGGGCTGTGAGGAGGCGAGGAAAATGTGTGTTGGGGCACTAGAGTGGTGGTTCTGTGGGGGGTTCTGGCCAGTTGTGGTGGGGCTGTGGGCGGGGGTGCTAGGCAGGGGTGGTGTTGTGCACGGCGCTGTGCATTTGTGGGGTAGAGTGGGGCAGGGCTCTGGCCACAGGGAGTCGGGAGGGGATGTTGGATGGGGGGGTAGGGGTACTGTGTGGCACGGCATAAGCCCACCCCCAAGAGGAAGGGGCATGCTGGCAGCACAGGGTCGAGTGGACCACTGTGCGTCTGGCAACTGCCGGTGTGTAAATAGTGCCCTCGCACTGGGCTGGGCCGCCCCTGCCATGCCATGTCCCATTGCCTCTGGCTGGCCCCTTGCTCCAGGGACTGATCTCCCCGCGCCATGCACCACTGCCTCCATGGTGGCCCATAAATATGTTTGGCGCTGGGTCCACAAAAGATTAATCCAGCCCTGCCCCTTCCCCAAGACTGGTTGCTTTCTGACGCTGTCTGAACTTTCAAGACAGCATGCTGACATACTCTCTGACCTCCAAAACACACACTCTCCCCGCCTACACACACACACTCTCCTCTCTCACCTCTCCCCTTCAGTTGAAAAGCAGCTGGCAATGTAGTAGGATGTCCATGGAACAATGGGATTGGAAAACCTGCATCATGTGACACTGTGCCTGTCCCTGAGGAACTGCAAACCTTTCCCAAAGCACCCTGCAGCCACTTGCACAGTGGGATAGCTACCACAATGCACAGCTCTCTTTGCTGATGCAAGAGCTGCTAATGTGGATGCGCTCCATTGTCACAAGGAGCACAGTGTGGACAAGCAACAGCGGTTTAATTCCAGCTTTTTAATAAAAGTGGTATAACTTGTTGCGCAGAAACTTGTGAGACAAAATTCCTCCTCTACCTTGGTGGGTCCTGCGCTTACTGGCAGAGTTTCTCACCTCAGTGATCTTCTCCACAGTCTGGGTCAACTCCTCCTGTGTCTGATCAGGAGTTGGGAGGTCTGGGGGGAACCCGGGCCCACCCTCCACTCTGGGTTCCAGCCCAGGGCCCTGTGGATTGCAGCTGTCTACAATGCCTCTTGTAACAGCTTCATGACAGCTACAACTCCCTGGGCTACTTCCCCATGGCCTCCTCCAAACACCTTCTTTATCCTCACTACAGGATCTTCCTCCTGGTGTCTGGTAATGCTTGTAGTCCTTAGTCCTCCAGCAGCACACCCTCTCATTCCCAGCTCCTCACACGCACTTCCTCTCCTCTGGCTCCCACCTCCCTGACTGGAGTGAACTCTTTTTTAAACCCAGGTGCCCTGATTAGCCTGCCTTGATTGGCTGCAGGTGTTCTAATCAGCCTGTCTGTCTTAATTGGTTCTAGCAGGCTCCTGATTACTCTAGTGCAGCCCCTGCTCCGGTCTCTCAGGGAACAGAAAACTACTCATCCAGTGACCAGTATATTTGCCCTTGACCAGACTCCTGTACCCCACTGGTCTGGGTCTGTCACACTTGCCAGTATAGATATACCCTTAGATTAATGACTCTCATTCTTAGAGCCATCTTTCCATGCAACTAGCAAAACTATCATAGAATATATCAGGGTTGGAAAGGACCTCAGGAGATCATCTAGTCCAACCCCCTGCTCAAAGCAGGGCCAATCCCCAACTAAATCCCCAAATCACCCCCTTAAAGATTAAACTCACAACCCTGAGTTTAGCAGGCCAAGGCTCAAACCACTGAGCTATCCCTTCCTCCCTTTACATAACTTCAGAATTTTAGAGCAGCTAGTGTCTCCTCATCCCTGTGCACAAGTGGTTCACTCCATGATGGAGGATGGAAGACTCATGTCTCTAGCGTCAGCAGTGAAAAAGGAACTAGTTAGAGAACGTGCATCTAACCAGAACTTCTGCATCAGTCATGAAGTCAGCTAAAAGCTGACCACTGAAGTTTCCTTAAGGCTGTTAGGTAAGAAATATTAACTAGAAAAGCAGCATTATTTTGTATTTCATGATAGGTCTCCTCATGCACTGAGAGGGTTAGTTTTATCTGTTCTAAATGTCTCTAAGCACTGATCTTCTAATCTCTCTCTTTCCATTTTTGTCTTTCAGTTTCATTAACAGAACTGCCTTCAAGGCAGGACACTTTGCAATATGAATGTAACTTCCAAGATTTTCTTTATACAAATCTGTTATACCTCGAAACATCCATGCTGATATAAGAACATAGGACTGAAAGGGATCTCCCTAGGACATTGAATCCAGTCTCTTCCTATCATAGACAGCCACAGCATATAATACCTTTCACACATTTATCAAGTTCCACCCTAAAGCCCAATTAGGATTCTTGCCTCTACTAATTTTCTTGGGAGGCTGTTCCACAACCTCACTCTTTTGATGGTCTAATTTTCAGACTAAATTTACTCATGGACAGTTTTGATAGTTTTCCAATTAATGGAGAATTAATTTGTCTTAAATTTTAACAAAATATTGAAACCAATTATTATAATATGGGGATGGAGGGGCCTAGTATGATTTACAGTATTAAAATTAGTTAAACTGTTTTGATGTAAAACAAGGTGCCTTGTAATTGCATAAATTTTTCAAGAAATAATTTTCAATTTTGTTTCAAGAAAGTCACAAATGTAGCTTATTTTTAATCTAATATTACTAACATTAATACTTGTGCATTACAAAAAAGTATGAGTTACTATATAGGAGAATCAAAGTTCACTTGCTGTAACCAAGAGAGGACTATAGAGAGGCGGTTTACAGCAGAGCCAGTGGCTTCAGATATCAAAACATCAGCCTTGAAACCCCCTTCATTGTCCCTCACAGGTGTGTCTGCACATTCTTTCATGCTGCCCCTGATGCCTCAAATTTCTCTGCCAAGCCATCTTCCTTGACACAGCCAAACCCCTCCTAAACCCATCTCACCTGCAAGAAACAAAGGGCAGGACAGGTAAGCAAACACACACAGAATCATGAATATTTGCACATGCCTTAAGAGTAATTGTCACCCTTGTCCATCCGTTCCTCTCTCGTCTCATACCCTACCTTCAGTACAGAGATCATGTCATTGTTTGGTTTTGTGACATATCTAGTACATTTTTCTCAATACGAGAAAATCATTAAAATATTATATCTCAGGAGAATGGAATAATCACTGAAAGTAACTGGATAGGTTCCCTCCTGTAGCAGCCACAAGCATGCTGCATCACATAAAACTTTTTCTCCACCTACTGAGGTACAATGCTATCCTCATAACACACTAGCTAACAGAAGAAGCCAACAATGCCTCAAAAACTAGCTAATATAAACCAATGACTGCACCAAAGTGGTATCCTCTGTACATATACATCTTAATAGGGAAAAGGGGAAGAGAGGCAAGCTATGTTCAAACAGGACACAAGGAGACTCCAATTAAAATCTAAGCCTCAGTATTTTCACATACCTGGATGATTATATTTGTCTTTTCCTGGATCTGTACTGATAACGCCTCTTTCTCCTTTTTGTAATGGGCCTGTGCCTTTTCTGTCTCTTGTATCAACACCTGCTCCTTGCTGCGCCAGGCAGTCTTCCTTTCAGCTTCAAATTCCTCCTGCATTAAAAAAAAAGTTTTAAAAAAAGATTCCCAGGCCAACCAACCAAAAACAATTTGCAGAAATCTAACTAAAAATTACCAAGAAGTGTGGCACTTTAGAGAATATTTACATAGATGAAGAGACTATCTGGAAATGTCAAAAAAAATTCCTACTTGGTTTTCGATAAACTCACATTACATATTCTCACCAGTACCGATACTATATCAAGTTCTCTGTTAAGATGTGAGATATGGTGACAGCATAAAAACTAGTGCATCTCTGAACATGAGGGCATTGAAGCACCCACATGTAGTGCAGTACTGTTCTTTGGCACAGCATTTGAATGAACAACATTGTTCCTCACTACTGTTCATTAGAAATTATAGTCCCCAAAATATAGTATTTCCCAGGAAGACTACTGAAATATCAGAAATGCTTATCTGGTATAGCTATCAATATCAGACATAGTGCTTTCTAGAGAGAATATTAGATATGACAACACAACATTATAATTATAGTGGGAGATTTACCCATATGCTTGTAAGAGTAGCATTTGGGAGAACTCATTAATTCAAAGGATCCAATAGAAGCAAGTGCAGAGAAGTATCTTTTGAAACAACTAAAAATTATACGGAGACAATGTATTTAAAAAATCCACTAACTCTCTTCAACCCAGCAGCCTTAACATTCAAACCCAAGGAATAATATTAGTAAGTGATGCTTAAATTGAAGTACATTTGAAAGTGCTTAATCATATCTTGAATTTCTAAAGACATTTCTTGAGGCAGCCACCTTGGTACAAAATAGCCTACCAATGACACCGTATTAAAGGAGAAGTTACTTACCCTGTACGGTAACTGACGTTCTTTGAGATGTTTGTCCCTATGGGTACTCCACTTCAGTTGTGCATGTGCGATCAGAGACTTCTGGTAGCAATGCCAGTTCAGTCCACACAAACGCCTTAGTTATCTTCATGCCCCCATGATAAGGGTGTGACGCAGTAGGGAGCGGGGTGGATTGAACTGGGAATGTAGTTTAGTTTTACTGGGGCTGTCTGCATAGGGGATGGGAGAGCAGGGGATGACTTTAGGTGAGAGACAGTACCTGGGCCTGTAACCTGAGCCAGGAAGGGGGGTGGGGCAAGTCGACACATTTGGCCGGGAAGCTGGACAAAGGGAGAGAGCCTGTTGGAGAGGTTTTTGGTTTCAGTTTTGGGCTGGCTGGGAAGAGGCAGGGAACCCAAAGTCTGGGGTCTAAGATCCTTGCCCCCCAGAGGGACCTGGCTGAGGGGTCCTGGTTGTACCCACAAGCCCTGCTTGGGACTGTGTTCCTGTCATCTAATAAACCTTCTAGCTGGCTGGCTGAGAGTCCTGCTGAATCGCAGGAAGTGGGGGGTGCAGGGCCCTGACTCCCCCACACTCTGTGACAAAACGTACATAAGGGCAGCATCAGACAACCAAATTCAATTCCTTCTCTAACTCAGAGTCCCACAAAGGAAGACTCCAAAGCAGAAGGGAAGGATGGCACCTAGTGGGCACACATAGGGACAAATATCTCAAAGAATTCCAGGTACTGTAAAGGGTAAAGAACTCCTCCTCCTCCAAGTAATGTCCCTATACTGGTGCTCCACTTTAGGTGACTTCTGAGCAGTACCCTGTAAAGGAGGTGGATGTTTTGGAGCCAGGTATAAGACTGACTGGAGACTAACAATGCCAAGGTGGAATCTTGCTCTAGAGGCACGTATAGAATGTAATGTTTAGAAAAAGGTGTGAACCAAAGCCCACGGGGCAGCTTTGCATATTTCTCCAATGGGAACATTCTTTAATGGGGTTATGGAAACAGACGGATCAAGTGGAGTGAGATATCATAGAATTGTAGAACATCAGGGTTGGAAGGGACCTCGGAGAGGTATAACCCGAGGAGAAGGTTGGCCTTGTAGCAACAGAAAATGTAACCAAAAACCCACTTGGAGAGTCTTTGGGTGGAGACAGGGGCTCCTCTTACGCTGTTCACAAACAGTCTTGCAGCAGCACTAAAGTATTTAATGCTTTCCAGATAAAAGACAAATGCCCTTCCGACATCTAAGATGTGAAGAGGGGCTTCCTCTGTAGTCTGAGGAGGTTTGGGGTAGAAAACCAGAAGCTGAATGTCCTAGCTGATGTGGAAGTCTGAGGTTACCTTGGGCAAAAGTGGAAGTGTGACCAGAGAGAGATTTCTTCTTTAATAAATGTGGTGTACAAAGTATCAGCTATCAAAGCCCGCTAATTCACCAGTTCTCCTAGTGGAGATAACAGCCGCTAAGATTGCAGACTTCACAAACAAGTGTGGAAGGGAACATTTAGCTAGTGGTTCAAGGGGAGGCCTCATTAGAGAACTGAGAGCCAGGTATAAGTCTCACTGCGGTGTATGCTGTTTGACATGAGGAAAAAGATCTGATAATCCTTTGATGAATCATGAAATAGTGAGGTGAGTAAGGACTAAAAAACCCTTTGACTGAGGAATAGAAAAATTGCAATAGCCACCAGATGAAATTTAATGGAACTCCAAGAGAGGGCCCCAGTTCTTTATACCCAAAAGGTAATCCAATATATCAGACAGGTAATATTTCAACAAGAGACAGGTACCTTTGGAACCTCTTCCTCTTCTCCAGGTATGTTTTTCTAGTTGACTCATTTTTACTATTGAGCAAAACTTCTTGCAATTCTTTTGAACAGGAGATCTCTACCCATAAGATCCATCTATACGCCAAGCCTTGAGACGCAGAGCTGTCAAGTTGGGGTGGAGACCTTCCACCAAGTCCTGGATTAGCAGGTCAGATATTATTGGTAATCGAAGTGCAGAGGAAGAGGAGGGGCAAACCAAGTATGGGAACCATATCTGACTGGGCTAAATTGGTGAAATTAAGATGACTCTGGTTCTGTCCTGCTTGATCTTGTTTAGGATTCTGAGGAGCAATGGCATCAGAGAATAGGCAGCTAGGAGGTTTCTGGACCACAAAATGAGAAAGCCATCTCCCAGAGAATGACAACTAACACACCCTCCTGAGCAGAGTGTTCAGCATTTTCTGTTCGGGACACTGGCGAAGAGATCTAATTCTGGAGAACCCCAGGTAAGAAACATCAAGGGGTTAAGGTCTCATTTATTATCGTGGCAGAAGTGTCTGCTCAAGTTGTTGACAATGGTGTGACAGAGCTGAAGGCCTGATGGGCTATGCACTAGTTCCACAGCTTCACTGTTTCTGTACAAAAGGATGAAGATCTTGCTCCTCCCTGGTGATTTATATTGTACATGCCGGCCATGCTGTCTCTGTCCTCATGGACTGACCTTCAATAATAGGTAGAAAATGGCTGCAGTCAGATCTGACCACTCTGAGCTCCAGCAGGCTGATGTGGAGAATGGATTCCTGAGTTGCACATTTTCCTTGAATGGTATGACTTTGAAAACAAGCTCTTCACCCTATATGAGATGTGCCAGTCACTATAGTTGTAGTTGAGGATGGAAAAGCGAATGGAACTTCAATGCATACTGTGACAGGCTGGACCCCTTGGGAAGCCACCTACTATGCTGAGATATCACTGAGTGTACCTGTTCTGCCAGCATGGGCCCTCTTTAACCTGTCTTGCTGAGCCAGGCTCTTAAAACCTCCTCTAACACGCACACACACACACGCACGCACACCCAGCGGAAGGGCCACACCCAGCTGCAGATCAGCTCTAGGAAGACTCAGTTTAAGGGACTTGTTCCAGCACTCAGATGTCCACCTTCCTTGGACGGCAGACCCAAAGACATATTATGAAATTTACCCCCTTCCTCAATGTGGAGGGAGGTGTGCACACTTCTCACCTCCATCCCCACCCAAGTTAGAAATTACAGAAACTGGGTTTAATTCTAAACTATAGAATCATAGAATATCAAGGTTGGAAGGGACCTCAGGAGGTCATCCAGTCCAACTCCCTGCTCAAAGCAGGACCAATCCCCAATTAAATCATGCCAGCCAGGACTTTCTCAAGCCTGACCTTAAAAACCTCCAAGCAAAGGCAGATTTTAAGTGGTAAAAGGGGCAAAAACAGAACAAAGCAGATTACTAAGCAAATGAAATTAAATATGCAAACTAAGCTTGTTTCACTTAAGAAATTAGTTACAAATAGTATTTCTCACCCTAAATATTGTTGCAAGCAGTTTGTGAAGTTTCTGCAGTTCAGAGCTCCAGTTATATTCCTTTTCAGACTGGGCCCCCGTCTCAGTCTGGCCTCCCCCCTTGCCTTCAGTTTTTCTTCTTGGGCAGAGAGGCCATGGTGAGGAGTCCTGTTTGCCTTCCTTCCCACCCTTATATAGGATTTACATAAGGCTGGAATCCTTTGTTTCCCAAACTTGACCTCCTGCCCTTCCCTTACAGTGGAAAGTTACAACTATCAGGTGACAAGACCACCTGACTCTATAGGATCACAGTGTCCATGAGTCAGTTGTAGTATGGAGCATCCACAGGAAGGCCAAGCTTTTCACAGTTAATTGTCTTCGCTGATCGGCCATCTGACCTGTCTGGCTTTTCCATTGTTGCACCTGAAGTGTTATCAGTGGGTGTCACCCAAAGTAGCATAGTTGAAATACAGATACATAGTCAATATTCCTAACTTGAGATACAGAAATGATACAGGCATACACATTGGATAATCACATTCAGTAAATCATAACCTTCCCAATGATCTCACATGAGCCATCTTCCATAAAGTATATCTCAGTTACATCATATTCATATCAATCATATTTTCATAAACAATACTGAATGACATCACACATACTTTGTCTCGTCCTTTCACCAATAGAGAGTCTAGAACCTTTTCAAGCATCAATACTAACTTGCAGAGGCTCTGTGTGTTGGAAGTATAAACAATTCTCAAACACCTTTATTGCTTCCAAGCTTGGAAGTTTGCACGCAGTGTTACAAAAGTACAGGCTGTCATACGATCCAGGAGCTGCAAACATGTTCTGGTTGTTATCTGTGGGCTCATTTAAACTTGAGAAGCAGTGTTTGTCAGTACAATCAACCCATCCATTGGTAAGTAAGCCCTAGATCAGAGATTGGCAACCTTTGGCCTGCGGCCGGCCAGGGTAAACCCCCTGGCGGGCCGGGCTGGTTTTTTTTTTACCTGCCACGTCTGCAGGTTTGGCTGGTCGCGGCTTGCTGCTCCAGGCCAATAGTGGCTGCGGGAAGCAGTGGCCAGCACATCCCTCGGCCCGCGCTGCTTCCCGCAGCCCCCATTGGCCTGGGACAGCAAACTGCAGCTAGTGGGAGCTGCAATTGGCTGAATCTGCGGACATGGCAGGTAAACAAAACGGCCCAGACCACCAGGGGACTTACTCTGGCAGGCCATGTGCCAAAGGTTGCTGATCCCTGTCCTACATGTTGTGGGGTCTAAGGTGGCTTCTATATAATATGTGTGTTGAACTGGTATCAAAGTGGACTTTTCTCTGTTGAGCTGAAGTCCTGGTATGACGAATAGTATTATGGCCTTCCTGACAGTGGAGTGAACTTCACTGTAAGAGGGAGCCTGGAGACGCCAGCTGTCAAGGTAGGGTATGATGACTACCTCTTATTGACAGAGTTAAGCAGCTAGCACCACTGGAATCTTTATAAGGACTCTGGGAGTGGCACAGAGTGGAGCATCCAGGATTGAAAGTGCTCCAGGCCAACTATGAAACAGAGAAACTTCTTGTTAGCTGGATGCATTAAAATACAAAAGTACACATTCTGGATATCGAGGGCTGTGAACAAGGCCCCCAGATCTAAAGATGCTGTGTCATCACCGTGAACTTCTACAATTTGATTAAAGTATTTAACATCCTGAGATCTAAGATTGGTTCTCAACAAGAAAAGTGGGTGGAGGCCAGCATGTACTTGGAATAGAACCCCTTCCCCCAAGGTACAGAGCGACACACTCACCCAATACAGAGGGAACACCCAGCACCCCCACGTTCATCCTTGTAAAATGACTGTGTGGTATCCAATGCAAAGTTTGTCATGTCAGGTGTCTTTGGAAGGCTCATGATACAACCAGCATGGTTGTTATAGTGATGTTATAGTAACAGTTACTGTAATGTTATAGTAGTGTTATAGGTTATAATTCATGTATATAGTGTGACAAAGTGCCTCCTCTACCTTGGTGGGTCCTGCGCTTATTGGCAGATTTGCTCACCTCAGTGATCTTCCCCACAGTCTGGGTCAACTCCTCCTGTGTCTGATCAGGACTTAGGAGGTTTGGGGGGAAGCCAGGCCCGCCCTCTACTCTGGGTTCCAGCCCAGGGCCCTGTGGATTGCAGCTGTCTATAGTGCCTCCTGTAACAGCTGCATGACTCTTATGGGACACCGAGCAGAGAACCCTGACAAACGCCCATGCTCCTCAAAGGCGTACAAAGGGAAGCCAGTGTGATGTCGCCACAGAGAAACTCCGCCGGATATGTGCATACAAGACATGGAGGAACGGAAATGAGCCCTACAGCGTCGAGGAAATCCCATCAGCAAACTCCTCTCCCTGGGATGTTGTAAGATGGATATTTTTGGCCAGGGGCTAAAAAGGTAACGGTTGATAAGGAGATCCCCGCAGACGATCGTGGGGCCACACGATGGAGGAAGTGCGTAGATGAATGTTACTCGGGAGCGGGCTACATAAAGTGTACCACAAAAACGCAATAGGAGGTCCAATAGCAGGCAGCTGAAAAGGGCGCTGCAACTGGCGCACTTCCAATAACAATGTGCGCCATATGATCGTCTCCTTCTCGCCCCAGAAAGGGCAGGTGTTTAGGGACCGGGGTGGAACTTACGCATAAGACACGCCTGGCCGTTCGAAGGCCCCATCGAAGGAGCCTCCAATCGACATCCCGGCGCGGTCCTCGCAGAACCAGGACAGTAAGTACAAGCTGGCCACTAGTGCTTCTCACCCTTTCGAGAAGGTGGCAGAGTCCGCCATTTTGGCTTTCGGGGCGGCGAACCGTGAGGGTGAGGTAAGAAGAGTGTGGAGCAAGAGTGTGCTACAGATTATTTCCGTGGTGCGGATTGGAACAGAAAACCGGACTGCACATGTGCAGCGGCTTGCAATGAAAGGGTGAGGGGGACCGATTGGGTCACGGGGCAGGGAGCCTATAAAAATGTCCAAGGGGCCTGGGTTGGAGGGGTGGGCAG